>NC_135971.1:36903278-36937198 GCF_053455715.1 Rhinoraja longicauda | reverse complement strand
CACTCCCGCCCTGAAAGTAGCCATAGGATTTGGCAAACTCAGTGGTGCCAGTCTGTGCACGACCAAGGAAGACGTGAGCAATGAGTTTAGTGGGGCAGGAGGTGGCCAGAAACAATAGGTCCACCAGCGCAGTGCTGTGTGTGTATTTCGGATAGCCTACAGCTGGCCGTTGAGGATGTGAGAACAGGTGGATCCAGTTGTCCCAGCTTCGGGCTGGAAGGATTCCATAGCATCTATGGCCCTGCTCGATCCGGCAGCGATGACATGAGGGACCTGTCCTGGAAGTGTTTGGGAGCAAGGTGCAATCTATGGTCTGGGGACGGTCAGGAATGAGGTGTGTCCTGCAGTATCAGTGGGAGACCCCGTCTGGCGGCAGGTGAGCTTGCAATCCTTGGTGGATGTCAGGCAGAGCAGTGGAGTCGATACCCAAAATACCCGACTCCAACTCCAGCTCCTTGATTTCTTGTGTATCCGACTCTGACCCCAACCCCTGGGTATAATAATTCTAAATCTGCTGTGATGACGTTACACAAGATGGCGTTTCAGAACTACATGAATCATCAGGCTACCTTTTAAACCCACGTCCTTAAAGTTTTGAGTCTAATGGTTGCAGATGTGCTATTGTGGCTTTTTTATTGTTCATTCTTGAAAAAAATGTCATTATGCTAAAAGAAAAAAAAAATTACATAAAGGACTTCGACAAAATTTAAATTTCATTGAATTAAATAAAAATTATAAAAGCATTACTCCAAAATTTATTGAACTGAGGCCACAGGTATGAGCTAAATGGTTAAATTCTCAAGTGCAAAAGAAATTAAAATTAAATGTTAAGTTTGCTACAAAAGTACATAGCTAAAATGTATTAATAACTTGTCCTTAGGAGCAGAATTGCTTCTGCCAGATCCTCATTGAAGCCCTTAAATCTGCAGTTTATATTTATTTTGACCATGTAAAACAAAAAAAGATAAAATCAAAATAAAATGAAATTAATGATACACAATGCAATGAATAAAGTCTCATAAACAACACAAATTAAATCTAACATGTTCAAAGGAGTAGGAGGAAGTATACATTTATATTTTCCTACATCTTCTCCTGCTCTTCAATTAATTCACAAACTATCTCATCTGCACATATATATATATACACATACACAAACATATGCCTACATACATATATCCGCACATATGCCACATACAGATATACACATATATATGCACAGGTGCAAACATATGCAGTTTACAAACAATTATCCAAATTCTATGTACAACACTAATATCAATGTCAATAAATGAAAGCTTAGCCTTCATCACAGCCCTTCCTCATTCTTATACCTCTGGAAAATATATATTTTTGTACAACTTCTTGAACTGCGTAATGTTTGTGCTTTACTTGAGTTCCACATCCAATTTAATTTAATTATGATCTGATTTCATTATTTTCAGTGGAGAACAGTCTCTCCACGCTGACCTGAGTGGGTGGAATTGGATAATTGTCGTGAGATAAACGAGAATTCCGATTTACTTAAACTTTATTTAAGCTTTAAGTAACTCATTTCATTAATACATCTCTTCGAAACGCCTGGAAATTATCACTGATTCCACAGGCCTCGCCGCCTAGGAATCCTGCGCATGCGCACATTCCCGCGCATGCGCACATTACCGCACGCGCACATTACCGCACACACGCACATTCCCGCGCATGCGCACATTACCGCACACTTCATTCTCCCCTCCTATTTATAAGTGAGACGGTCAGGGGGTTTAGTAGATCTTGATGACCCTCGCAGCACTGGAGCATCAGGAGATAATGGTGTTTCCATAGCTGGTGGTACATATGTTGCTTGGTCATCAACTTCACTCATATTGTTATTTACATTTTCAATTTTAGAATTACTTGTAGAAGTTTTCATAGGAGATGATGGGAGTGTTGAAGGAAGTTCTCGATTATCAAGGAGTGATGGAGCTGATGGAGAAGATGGACATGGTGCAAGGTCACGAAGTGAGACAGTTGACTGACGTCCATCCTGATACTTGATAGTTGCATAAGAAGGGTTGACATCAGTCAGTTCAACTTCATCAACAAGGGGCTCATTCTTATTTGATCGGACATACCGACGAAGCAGCACAGTCCCAGGGCTAGTCAACCATGATGGCAGAGAAGTACCACTAGAAGAACGCCGTTTGAAGTTAAAGAACCGCTCATGTGGAGTAGTATTGGTAGCGGTTGACAGTAGAGATCTGATGGAGTGTAATGCATCTGGTAGAACACATTCCCACTGCTGATCTGGGAAGTCATTTGACTTTAAAGCCAGTTTCACTGCTTTCCAAATGATTCCGTTATACCTCTCAACCTGACCATTTCCAATAGGATGATATGGTGTTGTTTTACTTGTTGCAATTCCTCTATTAGAAAGGTGGTCCTTTTGATTTATGTGTAAAAGAAGAATGATATGTTTTATCTATCCATTTAGCTTTCAGCCTATGCTCGGCATCTTTTTTTAAATGTGTTTCTTGGATGAAAATCACGTCAGCTTTAATTGCTTTTAAATGTGCTAATACTTTACCTCTCTTAATTAGTTCATTAATACCTTTAACGTTCCAACTACAAAACGTTATTCCTTCATTCCCCGTATTCATTTTTAAATCTTGCATTTTTTTGTCTATGGGGGTCTATAATAGAGCCAATGGTTCAGTTCGACAGACCCGACCCCGCACCCGAACTCTGAATAGATGAGTTTTAAGACTCTTAAATGCCTCTCACCTATATATCTCCTTTGCTCCAATTTGTAACTCCGTTCAAACTGAAAATAATAATGATAATTTGTAATAGAAAAAAAAAGAGAATAGGTTAAAAAATTAGTATTGTGCACAAAGAAGGAAAAAACTACATCTAATGTTAGTGCAGTTAGTGCTAGCCATACTAGCATGGCTACCCATCTACCGACTTCCGTAGTTGATGTTTCGAACTTATCCAGCCCCTATATTTCTTGGAATTTTTATTCCATAGCAATATTTTACCGGGGGTATATCAAGTTCCAATAGTCGGAAGTGTTAAGATACAAATAATAAAACCCAGAGTTAAAGGAAAAATAAAAGTAAAAATAACAATGAAAATTACTAGCAGGAAATAAAAAAATAAAAAAAAGAGAGCAGATTTCCAAACATAACAAATAAAATCAAGCTCTGTATTTAACTCTGATCATTCCATTATAAGTAACTTTATAAGTAAGTATTAGTCATTAGTAATAATTATTGATTCTAATTATTAAAAATACCGCGGTATAATTTTAGTATTCATTAGTTAATTATATTAGTAGCGCAGTTATTAGTATCCATGGCAGAATTTCCGATCCACTTCTTTCTCAGCTTCTTTAGTCATCAATTCAATTCCATGCAGTCCTGCAAAGTCATTTATTCATGATAAGGCATCAGGCATCTTCTCATGGCATAATCTTCTTGGCAAAGTCCAGTGCTTTCACAGGGTCGGTGAAAAAGTGTTCCTTCTTGTCATAAGTAACTCTTAGGGTAGCTGGATAACTCACACCATATTTCAAATCCTCCACTTCCCTCAGAATACTTTTGGTCTCGTTGAATGCTTTTCGTTTCCTTGCAACCTCTGCTGGATAATCTCGGTAAATGCTGATCCTGTGACCCTTAAAATCAAGCTTTCTGTTTCTTGATGTTTTTTGCATTATCTCCTCCACAACATAGTCGTTTTGTACTTTTATTATCATTTGTCTTGGGGGTGCGCCTACTCTTGTCTGGCGTCTCATCACTCTATGTGCTCGGGCTAGTTGAGGCTTTTGGTCCAGAGATAAAACTTTTTGCAGTAAATTTGCAGTGAATTCTCGGGTATCTTGATCTTTCTCTTCCCCTTCTGGAATACCTGCAATTCTTAAGTTCTGTCTTCTCTGGCGACCTTCCAGTTCAGTACATTTCTCGTTTATTTTGACCAGCATATCAGTTAGACGTTGATTTTCTGTAACGAGCTTTGCTGTAGTGTGAGCGCTTGTTTCGGCTAGGTCTTCAAGGTCTTTTATAACACCCGTCTGCTGATTCAATGCCTTTTCCACAGGATTCAGCCTTTCATCAAATTCAACTTTCCCATTTTTAATTTTCTCATTCATCTCCTTTGATAGTCCAAATATTATTTCAGCGATTTCTTTCTTCAAATCATTCTTCAAATCATCTGCTATATTCTTAGTCTCAAGCTTTAAGTCATTCATTTCCTCCTTAATTTTTTTTATTTCTCCAGCAACATTCATCTGCTTTATTTCTTCCCTCAAACCAGAAATTTCACTTGCAATAAAATTTTTGAGTTCCTCACCTTCCGCTTTTTTGGTCAATTTTTTCGTCACATCTTCTTGGGATAACGTCCTACCTGAGGCCGAGACTTCAGTCAGGCCTTCCCGCGGATTCTGCCTGGTAGCCCGACTTTTCGTTTTATCCGTGGGTGGGCTGCGCTGTGTATACATTATAAGCCGCGCGCCTGATAACGTCACTCACAGCAATCGGTGCAGAGACAGCAGGCAGCAGGTAGGTCGATTTATCCCCGGTTTTTCTCCGTTTTTTACGAGGAGCTGGCTGGCGTTACCCTCTATCCCTCCATAGCGCCACCGGAAGTGAGACGGTCAGGAGGTTTAGTAGGTCTTGATGACCGTCGCAGCACTGGAGCATCAGGAGATAATGGTGTTTCCATAGCTGGTGGTACATATGTTGCTTGGTCATCAACTTCACTCATATTGTTATTTACATTTTCAATTTTAGAATTACTTGTAGAAGTTTTCATAGGAGATGATGGGAGTGTTGAAGGAAGTTCTCGATTATCAAGGAGTGATGGAGCTGATGGAGAAGATGGACATGGTGCAAGGTCACGAAGTGAGACAGTTGACTGACGTCCATCCTGATACTTGATAGTTGCATAAGAAGGATTGACATCAGTCAGTTCAACTTCATCAACAAGGGGCTCATTCTTATTTGATCGGACATACCGACGAAGCAGCACAGTCCCAGGGCTAGTCAACCATGATGGCAGAGAAGTACCACTAGAAGAACGCCGTTTGAAGTTAAAGAACCGCTCATGTGGAGTGGTATTGGTAGCGGTTGACAGTAGAGATCTGATGGAGTGTAATGCATCTGGTAGAACACATTCCCACTGCTGATCTGGGAAGTCATTTGACTTTAAAGCCAGTTTCACTGCTTTCCAAATGATTCCGTTATACCTCTCAACCTGACCATTTCCAATAGGATGATATGGTGTTGTTTTACTTGTTGCAATTCCTCTATTAGAAAGGTGGTCCTTTAAATCTTTCGACATGAATGAGGCGCCCCTATCAGAATGTATGTAACTTGGAAATCCACAGAATGAAAACAGTTGATCTAAACATTTGATAACCGTAGCAGCTGACATATTTCGACAAGGAAAAGCAAATGGAAACCTCGAATATTCATCAATTATGGTAAGTATATAAACATTTTGAGAGGAGGATGGTAAAGGCCCTTTGAAGTCAATACTCAAACGTTCCATAGGTTGAGTAGCTTTGATCAATCTTCCTTCTTGAGGACGGAAGAACCTTGGTTTTAATTCAGCACAGATTCTACACGAAGCACACGTCATCTTCACATCTTCTGTAGAGAAAGGTAAGTTTTTGGAACGAACATAGTGTAACATACGAGTGACTCCAGGATGACACAGCCCATTGTGACGGTTAGTGAGTGCAGAAGAATGAACAGAGGCACAAAATGCTCGAGTTAAGGTATCCGGAGCAACATTATCCTTACCAGGGCGGTACTCAATTGAATAACTATAAGCAGATAATTCAATCCTCCATTCATGAATTTTACTGTTTTTAATCTTCATTCGCTTCCGATTATCTAGCATAAAAGCTACTGAACGCTGATCTGTTATCAAAGTGAAGTGCTGGCGAGCAAGGAAATGACTCCATTTCCTCACTGCTTCAATAATTGCAGTAGCTTTCTTTTCAACGGGTGGGTAATGCAATTCACTACCTTGGAGAGTACGAGACATGAAAGCCACTGGTCGTCCTCCTTGATTTAATGTTGCTGATACTGCTAAATCAGAGGCATCACATTCAACAACAAAGGGGAGATCCTCATCGATGGCGTGTAATGTCACAGATTCTAATTGTTTCTTTAAAGAAGTAAAGGCACCAATTGCTGTAGAGTCAAGGGGGAAAGATTTTGCTCTAATCAAAGGTTGAATTTTGTCAGAGAAATTTGGTATCCATTTAGCGTAATATGCAAACATGCCAAGAACCCTTCGTAAAGAGTTTAATGTAGCTGGAACAGGTATCTCTTGGAGTGGGCGGAGTCTCTCTGGATCAGGCTTGATCGTATCATTTCCAACCCAATAACCAAGAATATTAATTGATGGCACTGACATTATTGACTTAGCCTCATTTAATGTTAGATTTTTAGAATGTACAACTTCTAAAAACCGTTGCACATTTTTGTCATGTTCAGCTTGGTCTTTTCCTGCAATAGTTATATTATCAAGATAAGGGAAAGTATCTCTAAGGTTTTCCAGTTCAACAAGTTTGTCCATCTCTCTCTGAAAACCAGCCACACCATTAGTTACACCAAAAGGAACTCTGCAGTAGTGGTATAATTTTCTATTTGCTTCAAACGCAGTGTATTTCTTTTCGGATTCTTTCAAAGGGATTTGGTAGTAAGCACTTTTTAGGTCAAAAGTAGACAATACCTTATACTTAGCTATGTCTCTCCAAGGGATCCTTAACCACGACAACTTGTGCCCTCCAAGGGGAAGAGCTGGGCTCTATGATACCTTCTCGTAAAAGATTAGTTACCTCTGTGTTGATGAAGTTTTTGTCATCCTTACTAAAATGTCTTGATTTTGTAGCAATTGGCTTGCACTTAGAGGATAAATTAGCGAATAATGATGGACATTCAACAGATGCAGCAGAAAAAACACACAATACTGGTGGCTTTGACAATACAAGATCAGGCATAGTTCCTTCATACATTATTTGAAGTGATCTGTGCTGTTTCTGAAAATCCTGACCTAGAATTATATCGCTACACAAATTTTCCAAAATACCAAGACATACAGATTATAAGAAAATAATTGCAGATGCTGGTACAAATTGATTTATTCACAAAATGCTGGAGTAACTCAGCAGGTCAGGCAGCATCTCGGGAGAGAAGGAATGGGTGACGTTTCGGGTCGAGACCCTTCTTCAGACTGATGTCGGGGGTGGGACAAAGGAAGGATATAGGTGGAGACAGGAAGATAGAGGGAGATCTGGGAAGGAGGAGGGGAAGGGAGGGACAGAGGAGCTATCTGAAGTTGGAGAAGTCGACGTTCATACCACCGGGCCGCAAACTGCCCAGGCGAAATATGAGGTGCTGCTCCTCCAATTTCCGGCGGGCCTCACTATCGCACTGGAGGAGGCCCATGACAGAGAGGTCAGACTGGGAATGGGAGGGGGAGTTAAAGTGCTGGGCCACCGGGAGATCAGTTGCGTTAATGCGGACCGAGCGCAGGTGTTCAGCGAAGCGATCGCCGAGCCTGCGCTTGGTTTCGCCGATATAAATAAGTTGACATCTAGAGCAGCGGATGCAATAGATGAGGTTGGAGGAGGTGCAGGTGAACCTCTGTCTCACCTGGAAAGACTGTTTGGGTCCTTTGATGGAGTTGAGGGGGGAGGTGAAGGGACAGGTGTTGCATCTCGTGCGGTTGCAAGGGAAAGTGCCCGGGGTTAGGGTGGTTTGGGTAGGAAGGGACGAGTGGACCAGGGAGTTGCGGAGGGAACGGTCTCTGCGGAACGCAGAGAGGGGAGGGGATGGGAAGATATGGCCAGTGGTGGGGTCCTGTTGTAGGTGACGGAAATGTTGGTGGATGATATGTTGGATCCGCTGGCTGGTGGGGTGGAAGGTGAGAACGAGGGGGATCCTGTCCTTGTTGCGAGTGGGGGGAGGGGGAGCAAGAGCGGAGCTGCGGGATGTAGAAGAGACCCTAGTGAGAGCCTCATCTATAATGGAGGAGGGGAAGCCCCGTTTTCTGAAAAACGAGGACATCTCGGAAGCCCTAGTCTGAAACACCTCATCCCGGGCGCAGATGCGGCGTAGACGGAGGAATTGGGAGTAGGGGATAGACTTTTTGCAGGGGACCGGGTGGGAAGAAGTGTAGTCCAGATAGCTGTGCGAGTCGGTGGGCTTGTAATAAATGTCCGTCACTAGTTTTTCCTCCTGTGATGGAGATGGTGAGGTCCAGAAACGGGAGGGAGATGTCAGAGATTGTCCAGGTATATTTAAGGGCAGGATGGAAATTGGAGGTGAAGTGTATGAAGTCAGTGAGTTCTGCATGGGTGCAAGAGGTAGCACCAATGCAGTCGTCGATGTAGCGGAGGTAGAGTTCGGGGATGGGGCCAGTGTACGTCTGGAACAGGGATTGTTCGACGTACCCGACAAAGAGGCAGGCATAGCTAGGGCCCATGCGAGTGCCCATAGCTACGCCTCTGGTTTGGAGGAAGTGGGAGGAGTCAAAGGAGAAGTTGTTGAGGGTAAGAACCAGCTCTGCTAGGCGGAGGAGAGTGTTGGTCGATGGGGATTGGCTGGTTCTACGGTTCTCCTGACCTGCTGAGTTACTCCAGCATTTTGTGAATAAGACATACAGATTTATAACTAGCTTTGTTCAGAATAAAGTCTACAATACAAGATTCAATAATAGTAAGATTAAATGAGAACTTGCCAGTTCGAAGTTTGATCTGTATTTTATGAGGAGTTACGATGAGGGACTACGTGGAGAAGACCCCGTCCAGCACGCATGCGCGACATTCTTCAAAGCAGCGGTGTGGATTCACAGAAAAAACACAACGATTGAAATAAATATAGTAAAGAAAAAATAAGAACTTAATTACCAGTTGATCTGTATAATAGAGGGTGGGAGCGGAGGGCACGTAATCCCTCATCGTAACTCCTCATAAAATACAGATCAAACTTCGAACTGGTAAGTTCTCATTTAATCTTACTATTTTATTTCGGAGTCACGTGAGTGACTACGTGAAGACTTCAAAGCTCTGTGATTCCGAACCGTGTACCAGCTCATGCTTCACTCACTGTCTGAAGACCTTAGAGGGAGGAAGTATGTTATCGCAATAAAGAGCCTGTTTGTGAACAAAAAAGGTTTATTAATGACAACAAAAAACAGAGAGCTCCCCAGGGCTCAAATTAAATATTATCTGCAGACTCTAAAATTCTGTCTGCAAATGTAGCAGGTTGCGCCAGCGGTTTATTATAAAACCTTTGGAAAGTTCTTTCCGAGGACCATCCTGCTCTGGCCAGGATATGGTCCATAGGCACGTCCATTCGACTTGCCGCCGACGTAGATGCAGCCCTGGTGGAGTGAGATTTGAAAACATTGGTATTGACTCCCGCGGACTTAAGCACCTGCTTGAGCCACCTTGAAATGGTTTGGCTCGTCACCTGACCATGAGGCTTCTTGTGGCTTATCCATAAGGCTTTTTCTCTCCCTCTTAAGTTGAGTGTTGTGTCTATGTAATTGGCGAGATGGGTCTTGGCACACAGCCGTGGGTCAGATAAATATGTGCAGAACTCCATAACTGGAGGCGTGGTACCTGGTCTAGTTTGTTTGACCAGTCCCTGAATGTGGAATGTGAAACAGTCCAATGACTCTGTCATGCTGTCCAGCCTCAGAAGGTGGAGGGATTGTACCCTTTGAGCTGACACTAGTGCCATGAGCATGACTGATTTCAGTGTAAGTTGTTCCAGCGTGAGTGCCCTGGGTGGTGGCCATCCCCTAAGGTGCGTCAGCACAATGCTGACATCCCAGATCTGAGTGTACCTTGGTCTGGGGGAGTTAGTATTAAAAATGCCCCTCATGATTTTGATTACTAGTGGATGGGACCCCAAAGCCAGTTGTCCTGCTGCTGGAACCAAATAAGCTGACAACGCACTCCTGGCTGTATTTATGGCGCTGTAGCTGAGTCCTTCCCGATGTAATCCAACCAGGAACTCTACAACACTGGTGGGTGTTGCTGTAGTGTAGGTAGTTCCTGTTTTGGAGCAATACCGTTCCCATTTTCTTATGTTGGTCAGGTATTGTCGCCTGGTGGACTCCCGGTGGGATGCGGTCATCATGTTGATGGCGTCCTCAGACAGTCCCAGGCCCAGTATAGGTCTTTTCAGAATCTGCAAGCCAGGAGATTGACTCTGTCATGGCACGGGTGACTAATGCCTGACACTGGGTGGATTAATAATTCCGGACTGCTGGGGAATTCCAACGGTGTTTCGACAGCCATGTCGAGGGCCACTGGGAACCATGGCTGTGTAGGCCAGTCGGGTGTTATCAAGATTCCTGAAGCGGAATCCAATTGAATCTTGCGTAACACCCGACTGATGAGGCAGAAGGGAGGAAAAGCATAAAAGAACATTTTCCCCCAATACAGCGTGAATGCATCAACTGCTGCTGCCTCAGGGTCTGGTTCCCAAGCGACATACGTTGGTACCTGGTGATTCAGCCTGGATGCAAATAGATCGATATCTGGTGTGCCATATTGTTTTGTAATTTCGGCAAATACTTTGGGATTTAACATCCATTCGATGTTATCGTTAAATTTGCGTGACCTGGTGTCTGCCACTGTATTTTGCTTACCTGGTAGGTAAGTTGCTGATAACCAAGTATGTCTTTCGACACACCATTGCCAGATTATGTTGACCAATTTGTCACACGATTTTGACTTTATACCACCCATGTGGTTGATATAGGCCACCACCGTGGTATTATCTAATTGCAACCGGACATGTGCATGATGCGTATTAGATGAATATGCTTTTAAACCATAAAACGCACCCAACATTTCTAAATAGTTGATACCCCGTGTCTGTAGGCAAGATGATTCAGAATTAGTCCATCTGCCCCCTGTGCTGGATTGCATGTTAGTTGCTCCCCAGCCCAAAGCACTGGCATCCGTTTGAATGGTTAATACTGGGTTAGTGATAATTATGGGACTGGAACTGAGGCTAATGTTCCTTGTCCACCATTGTAACTCTGTAATGGATTCAGCAGTTAAATACATAGCTCGGTCAAAGTGACCTGAGTTTTGCTTTAGTGCGTGCACTTTTGCTCTTTGTAAATTTTGGTAGTGCAAAGGCCCAAATTGTACAGCTGGAAAGGCTGCTACCATTTTGCCAATAACTCTAGCTACCTGCCGTATGGTTGGTTGACGTTTATGCATTAGTTCGTGGCATGATAGTGCCAATTGTGATGCTTTCCCCTTTGGCAGAGTTACAACCATGCGAACAGTATCAATCGTAAATCCAAGATAGTCCATGGTAGTGGACGGTGTAAAATTGGATTTATCTGGATGTATGACAAACCCCAAAGTTTCAAACAAACGTTTGGTGGCTGCTACTGCCAAAATAGCTGTCTCCAAGGTTTTTCCTACTATTAAAATGTCGTCTAAGTACGCCATGACTATATGCTTTTGTTTTCTCAATAACGCCAAGGCGGGTTTTAAGATTTTAGTGAACAACCTTGGAGCGGAGGTTAGTCCATTTGGTAAGACTTTAAATTGCCATAGCTGTTTCATCCAGATAAATTTCCCATGCATCCAAAAACAAGTGCAATCTCCTCCTGATAGTATAGAGCCCCTACTGCTCATATGCCGAGAGGTACCAGACCCACCTACCTCCATGGTTATTGGTATTAATTTTTCTTCCGCCTCTTCGCTGGACGATGAGGTGTCTGCTGGGCTGTAGAGGGCTGCTGTTGACGTTGATGTTGTTGTTGTTGTTGTTGTTGGCGCATTTTCCATGGGGTCCGCTCTGGGCCCTGGCCTAAAAAAGGCTTACGGGGAATGGTTGCGGACCCCGAGCTTTCACCAGTCCCATATGGTGGTCTATGACTGGTGGACGCCGTGAGGTACTGCCGCCTGGGTTTGTTGGGTCTGCTCGGTCCCAAACCTGCCCTCACGAGACCAAAGGTCTTGGATTCTTCCTCTAGGTCTTTCACCTTTTTTGGAAGATCCTTTCCGAAGAGCAGAATTGGAGGTTCTGAACCCGGTGTTTTGCAGAGTCCCGCAAACTTAGGGTTGAGGGCAGGCTTGATGTTTTCCTTCCGTAAGATATTTATCTGGTATTGGGTGGTACACAGCAGAGCTAGTGTATCTTGCTGGTTTGTGGAAATGTCCACGCCATCAATGGACCGAGCATATGATGTTATCCCTGCAGTCAGGAGTTTAAGGATCTTCTGGAGCTTCAACTCCAGGTTCCTGATATTCTGACCCAAATGTCCCCAAATTTGGCTGTTTACAGCTGGTACATTTAATGATGTACAATTTTCTGGGGCAGTGTATAGCTCAAGGGCCTCATTGACCACCCGTTCTTGTAGGGGTTTTGAGGACAGGTGGTCAATGCTGGCTGCAAGTTTCGGCTCTAAAGGCCGACCCCCTCGTGGAATGACCACGTAGCGGTTGACCACACCCAGCAGCTCTTCCTGATCCTGTACACTCTGCGTACTCCGGACATCTTCAGCCAACAACTCCTCTTCTTGACCAGCCCAGACCTGGTCGCCAATGCTGCCTTCAAAAGAAGGTGAGGCAATGGCCAGTGCCCCTAAAGGGCACTGCGGGAGTGCCTGGGCGCTCTGAGCCCTCCCTTGGCGAGTTTGCTGCTCTCTTAGCAGATCTCGCTGGAGCATTTGCTCCATAAGCCGTTCCATTCGGCTTAGGCGGCTGCCAGTGCCGCTCTGTAGCGGTGTGGCATCTTCATCCGAAACGTCGGACACTACCGCCCGGTTCTGGCTGCAGGTACCTCCAGCTCGCTGCTCAGGCTGCACTAGCGATGCTGGGCTCGGCTCGGTAGTTGCTGCCGCCTCTTGCCCCCCCTCCAAAGAACGTTCCTGAACGGAAAACGAACGGGGGCGAGCTGCAATTTTCTTTGCTCTGGTCTTGCTCATCTTGGGGTCGCCAATGCTTCCTAAAGCTGACCACAGAGAAATACTCACGGCCACAGTAGAACTTACCTGTCGGCCCGACTTTTTAAATTGTAGCGGGAGCACCTTGGACTCCCGTTCGTCGCGGGTGCACTGCATGAACGCTAATGTCGCGCATGCGTGCTGGACGGGGTCTTCTCCACGTAGTCACTCACGTGACTCCGAAATAAAATTTGAGTATTGAGAGATGTCAGAGCCATCGAGATTTCTCTATTTGAAGGAATTATAGTTAGATTTAGTCGAGACACAACTTGTTCACTTATAAAACTTTCTGAACTGCCAGAATCAAGTAGTACATTAAGTGTATGGCCATTGATGGATACCGTTGTAACTGCATGAGACAAGCCCTGAGGAAATGCAGCTGTAATTGCACATAAAGAAGGCACAAACATGGCAGCAGTCACACTTTTAGTAGTTGCTTTGAACTTGCATACTCTAGAATAATGTCCCTTCTTGCCACAACTATTTCAAGTTGCCTCTCGAGCAGGACATGTCTCTCTATTATGAATATTACCCCCGCAAAAGTAACACTTCCTTTTTGGATAAGTATATGCTGCAGCAGGGGCACATTTATCAGTAGAAATTGTTTCAGCTTGCTCCATATTAGTACTTGGGTGAGATTCTTTTGTAGTAGTTGCAGCAGAATACACATTAGATGAGCCATAAGCGTCTGAATTTCTCTGAGCCAAGTCTAATGAGTAAGCTTGATTGTAAACTGACTGTAAATCCAAGATTTTGTTTTCTAATCGTCTCTGTCGTATTAAAGGCGATGCCAAACCATTGATAAACGAGTCTCGAATATGTTCCTGTTGATATTGATCAGCCGTAACTGCTTTGAAGGCACAGTCTTTACTAAGTCTTTGAAGTTCTTGTAAAAACTCATCAAGTGACTCACCAGGTTTTTGTTTACGAGTAGCAAGGTGTCGAGCAAATATTACATTGGGTGTCTTGACGAAGAGTCTGCTTACTACATCAATAGCAGAATCATAAGTTGTACATTCCTCTATGTAATCATATACATCATGAGAGACAGAGCTTATTAATGTCCTGAATTTGTCTGGTGCATTGTCACCACACTCATCAAATAAGTTATTTAGTGTATGAAGCCAGTGCTTCCATACCTTTGCTGCAGTAGGTGAGTTGGGATCCAGATCCAAGCGTTGTGGTTTCAATAGTTTCTCCATCTCGACGTCACACTGTTTAACTTCTGATATTGAGTTGCTTAAATTGTTGTGAGACAAATGAGAATTCCAATTTACTTAAACTTTATTTAAGCTTTAAGCAACTCATTTCAGTAATACATCTCTTCGAAACGCCTGGAAATTATCACTGATTCCACAGGCCTCACCCGCCCGAGAATCCCGCGCATGCGCACATTCCCGCGCATGCGCACATGCGCACACTTCACGGGCCAAGACAGATACCTTGTGCTACACCAAAGGGTATATCATGCAGCCCTGACACATAGTCCCCAAGGCTAACAAAGTACTTCCTTCCACTTATTTATGATGTGATTCAGAAAGTGTTGTAATTGGTTGAATACCACTTTCTCCAGTACCTTGCTGATAAAGGGTAGATTTGATGTGGGTCGAGAATTACTCAGTAGCCCACTGTCCAAATTTGGTTTCTTTAACAGAGGCTTTACGACAGCGGTTTTATAAGTATCTGGGAAAGTTCCAGTCTCAAGGGAGATGTTTATAATTGTAAGAAAAGAAACTGGATAAATTGTTAAAAATTCTTGAAAACTTTGTAGCCACGATTTTACAAAGTTCTGAGGTAGAAATACTTGTGAAACTGCATATTTTGACTGTGCTTTACTAGGTCGTCAGCAGAGGACAGTAGAATCTAAAGGAATACCAGCTCTGATGGCCTGAACCTTATCTTTAAAATAATCGGCAAACAGCTCACATTTTTCAGCAGAATCTTGGCTTAAAAAATCAGGGGTTGAAGCAGAGTTTAATAATCTGTCAATGGTGGAGAACAAAATCTTACTATTTCCACCCTTTCTGCGATAATTTGGGAAAAGTGGGCCCTCTGTGCAGATCTTACAGCATGGTCCAAGGATAAATAGGAGGGTTGCTGAGAGTTGTCTCCTGGACTCAGCCCGGTAAAGGTCAGTGCGCCAGACTACCATGGCACCTCCCTTGTCAGCGGGTTTCATTATCAAGTCGGGGTTACTGTAGAGTGAGCGGAGGGCTGTACGTTCAGAGGGGGAGTGGTTAGAATAGGTAAGGGGAGTGGAAAAGTTGAGACGGTTCGTGTCACCATGGCAATTAGAAATAAAAAGTTCTAAAGAGGGTAGAAGGCCGTTTGGGGGAGTCCAAGAAGAGGGGACTGGTGGAGAAGGGGTCATCACTGGGTGGTGAGGACTTCTTCCCATAGAAAAAGGCAGGGAGGCGGAGGCGACGGAGGAAAAGTTCTACATCATGGCGGACCTGGAACTCGTTGAGGTGGGGGTGGAGGGGAACAAAGGTGAGGCCTCTGCTCGGTGTAGCTGGGGCCACCTGGTTGAAAGAGGGTTAAGACCAAGACCCAGTGGAGCCACCACTGAGGTTCCCTGTAGGAGGAGGGGGGAGCAGTAGGACACAGGAAAGTCACACTGCGTGGTGTTACAGTCTGCATCATGGAGGCTGTGGGCCCAGTGCTGAGCCTGGAACTCAGATGAGGCAACGGTTCCGGCCGCTGGTGGGCGGTGGAGAGGCGTCTGCCACATTTGTGTGGGTGGATGTGCCGTTGGCTGTGAATTGTGCGTCAGCAAACGCTGGCAAGCATTGGCGCTTTGTAGAAGAAACTCTTGTTGCCGTACTGTCTGGATCAGTGGTGATTGGGGTGGTTGGTCTTGGCTGCCGGTCTCACCTGTTTGGAAAACAGCGTTTGATTCTTCACACTGGCTGTTTCCGTGTGCGATGGCCAAAATTTGTAGTGTTCCCATGGAGGGTTTCTTGGCATTCCTCACCTTCGAGCTGCCCGACCCTTTGGCAGAACAGAAAACCCATAATTTGATGCACAATGGTCCCATTTAACACGGCTTTCACCACAGCAATGGTACATTCGTGTGGGCAGTTGTGCTGTTGGCTGTGAATTGTGCATCTGCAAACGTTGACACTTTGTGGAGGAAACTCGCTCCAGTGCTGTCTGGCTCGGTGGTGATTGGGGTGGGTTGCTCTGTGTAAGGCCCCTTCGTGACTGCCTGCCTTCCTGTGGTGAGATGTGGAGCACACAGGATAAGTTATGCTTTTTGGAGAAGAGGTTCTCCTGGCTCTACTCATCCTGGACTCCCATGATGAACATTTGGATTAGCATGGCTTCTTCCATTTTGTTTGGAGTGATGTTTTTTGTATTCACATTCTTGGACCGCCATCCTGTAATGAAAGCTTCCACACCCTCTTCAGGAGACTGTCACAACTGTGAGAACCGGAAGCGTGTCGTGAAGATATTGTCATTCAGTCAATCAATAGTCAATAGTATTTTTTTCAGTGTAATAGCTCAAAGTTTCAAGGTCAGTTGATTGTCACATGTAAGTGAAATTCGATTTATCATACAGCCATAATTTAAAAAAAGCAACAAGACATAAAAGTTAACATAAACATCCACCACAGCGGATTCCCCACATTCGTCGCTGTGATGGAAGGCAATAAAGTCTAAGCTTCCTCTTTTCTCCCGCGTCGGGACGGTCACAGCTCCCGTGTCGGGGCGGTCGAAGCTCCTGCATCGGGGCGGTCGAAGCTCCCGTGTCGGGGCGGTCGAAGCTCCTGCGTCGGGGCGGTCGAAGCTCCCGTGTCGGGGCGGTCGAAGCTCCCGTGGCTTGGAGCTCCCGAAGTCGGTCTCCAACCAGGGACTGCCAGCTCCACGATGGTCAGTCTGCAGGCTCCCGCGGTTGGAGCTCCCGAAGTCTGTCTCCAGCAAATGCCACCAACTCCTCGATGTTATGCCGCAGTGCGGACGGAGATACGATACGGCGAAAAATCGCATCTCCGTCGAGGTAAGAGATTTTAAAAAGTCCTCCCCCCCACACATAAAACATACATTTAACACATACTAAAGAAACAACAGAGAAGGAAGGGACAGACAGACAGACTGAAGCAAGGCTGCCATTGCTGACGCCACCTGGTGGTTAATGTTGTCCAAGTAGGTTGTTTTCCATTGCAGCCAGGCCTCTGGTGTTTGTCTTGCCACAGCCAAAGGGATTGGGTGCTTGAAGTGGATAGGCCATGTGTGTTTATTTAAACCTCGTCTTCGATTGTTATATTTTGCGGAGCAATAACAAAAGAGTAAGTTGTGCGACCCGGAGCCTGCTGGGGCGGGACTGCGGAGGGCGAACGCACGGCAGCCGCGAAGGGCGGTCGCACTGGCCTTCGGGGTGCGGCAGTGAGAGACTGAAGACTACTCTCGCACCAAAACCCCCTGCTACTTTTACCCGTAGCTGGGGGCCGTCCCCGGACCTGTCCATCACCGTACCGAAGGGTTCGATGTGGGAGTGGCCTGACCCTTGGGAGCCCCCACAAAGTATTTAAACACTAGTTTACTAAACAACGTCGAACAACGTTGTATCTCAGCTACTTGCATAAAATGACTGCTTGCAAAACGTATTGTGTCCCGGCACGCCCAATGCAAGTCACCATCCTCCAATTTAACAGTGCCACCGATTTACAGGGGACGCACATTCCCGTGCCATTCCCGGCCTGTAGGGTTACCGCTGCGCATGTAAGTTGACAGTTCAGAACAGTATAGTCCTCCAATAGGAAGGATTTGCAGAAGAGAAAAATCAACAATTGGATGCACATAGAAAAGAGATGAAAACTAATGCGTTCTCCCCCCGGACCTTTAACTAATGCGCTCCCCCCGTGCACCGCCGCCCGTCCCTGCTTCTGACATTCCTCAGATCGAGCAGCGCTGACCGCCTGGAGATGGGGGGTGGGGGGGGGGGAATGCCCCACTCGCCCGACTGACGGCAGTGCCTGCCAATGAGCGTGCGGGGTGACGAGAGCTCTGCTGCTGCTCTCCCGTCGTGCCGTCCCTCCCCCCCCCGCACTCCCTCAACCCCGCCGCCGGGAGGTGTAGTCGCCGTCACCTCTCCCGCTCGGGGCAGGGGGGGGGGGGAGAGGGGATGCGGCAACCGCCCGACTGACGGCAGTGCCTGCCAATGCGGGGTGACGAGAGCTCTGCTGCTACTCTCCCCTCCACCCCTCCCCCTCGCACGCCTGCTCGACGTTCCATTGGTCCGCTCACCACGGCGTGGGTGCCATTCATTGGCTCCGACCTCCTTGTTTGTGCTCTCGATTGGGTCGCGTCCCTACGTGGGGTGCAGTGATTGGCTCCGAACTCCCGCTCGATGTGGGTGAAGCAGTTGCTTCGGGCTGACACCAACTGCCGTCGCCGACGGTCCACCGCGCGCTGCTGCTGGTTGATGACGCGGTCTCCACCAACTGCCGTCGCCGACAGTCCACCGCGCGCTGCTGCTGGTTGATGACGCGGTCGCACGGGACTTCGGGTTGCGGCAGTGAGAGACTGAAGACCAGTTTGTGGAGGAAACTCGCTCCAGTGCTGTCTGGCTCAGTGGTGATTGGGGTTGTTGCTCTGTGTAAGGCCCCTCCCTTCGTGACTGTCTGACACAGGATGTCATGCATTTTGGAGAAGAGGTTCTCCTGGTTCTTCTCATCCTGGACTCCCATGATGAACATTTGGATTAGCATGGCTTCTTCCACTTTGTTTGAAGTGATGTTTTTTGTATTCACACTCTTGGACCGCCATCTTGTAATGAAAGCTTCCACATCCTCTTCAGGAGACTGTCACAACTATGAGAACCGGAAGCGTGTTGTGAAGATATTGTCAATCAGTCAATCAATAGTCAATAGTCCTTTTTTCGTCACGTATGCAATTGCACAATGAAATTCTTTTTGCATTTATTACACATGTGGGCACCGACATTATTGGCGCCAGTAATCAAAGTCCAGTCGACCCGCCTGCTCAATGTACTGGAGCAGTTGACGCGAATTGGCGTCCTTCTCTCCTCGCCCGGCCATCTTTGTGTCTCGCGGGTGCTTGCTGCAGCCTAGCTAAAGGCACTGGAGGCATTATCCCCGGTTCACCCTCCTACACCGGCCCTTGCCCGACATGCCTGACTTGCTCCTTCCCGGTTACGCTGTCCTCCAAGATTTCGGGCGAGGTCCCACCTACCACAAGCCTTTGGCCAGGTTCCCATACCCGTCGACCACAGAACCTCTGGGCGAGGTCCTGATATCAAGGCCCAACCAACTGTGAGCCTTCAGGCGAGGTCCAACCGACCCTCGAGCCTTTGGGCGGTTTCCTCGTTCCGCCGGAGACCGCGGCAGGCGAGCTGGGACTACTGGGCGGGTCCTCCGAGGTCGGTCGGCGGAGGGCAAGTTGGGCCTCATTGCCAGGAGCATCCCAGTCCGCTGCAAAACTTGGCTTTGCCTCCCGTTTTTTCTCCTTCAGACATCTTGACAAACGCCTGCACACAGAGAATCTCTTGAGTCCTCCAAACGTTGTCTAAGGCCAACAATGCTATGGGCAATTCAGATTTGTTGTGTAGATGCAGAGCATCAAAATATTTCTGTCAGAACCCTCCCAAGTGCATGTGGAGCATCTTGAGCTTCGCTGCTTCCTCCAGCCTTGTCGGTGTTAAATCAATGTAATAGTTCAAAGTTTCAAGGTCAGTTGATTGTCACATGTAAGTGAAATTCGATTTATCATACAGCCATACTTTAAAAAAAGCAAGAAGACACACGACTACATAAAAGTTATCATAAACATCCGCCACAGCGGATTCCCCACATTCGTCACTGTGATGGAAGGCAATAAAGTCTAAGCTTCCTCTTTTCTCCCGCAGCCGAGGCAGTCGCAGCTCCCGTGTTGGGGCGGTCGAAGCTCCCGCGTCGGGGCGGTCAAATCTCCCACGTCGGGGCGGTCACAGCTCCCACACACCCACTCCATCCCCCAACTCCGTGCCACCTCCCACCCCTTCCCCCCCCATCCCCCTCCCAACCCTCAAACCCCCCTCCCTCACCGAGTCCTCCACTGATCCATTCCTTCCCCCCTCCCTCCCCCTTACCCACTCCATCTCCCCCCCCACTCCAGGGCCCCCTCCCTCCCTCTCACCCACTCCACCCCCCTCATCCTCAACCCCTCACCCACTTCACCCAGTCATCCTCCCCCTTTACCCACTCCATCCCCCTCCTCCATCCCCCCTCACCCACTCCATCCCCCTCCCCCTCCTCCATCCCCTCTCACCCACTCCATCCCCCTCCCCCTCCTCCATCCATCCCCTCCCCCTCCTCCATCCCCCTTACCCACTCCATCCCCCCTCCTCACCCCCACCCTGCTCACCCACTACACCCCCCACGTCCTTCCCCCATCCCCATCCCACCTCCCCCCATCCCACCTCCCCCCACCCCATCCCACACCCCCATCCCACCTTCCCCCACCCCATCTCCCTTCACCCAGTCCATCTCCCCTCACCCAATCCATCTCCACACCACTCCACGGCCCCCGCTCCTCCTCCTGACCCCCACACCACCTCACCCACTCCATCCTCTTCCTCCTCCCCCTCTTACCCACTACACCCCCCTCCTCCTCCCCACTACATCCCCCACCTCATCCCCCCTCACCCACCCCATCTCCTCCCCATCCCCCTTCACCCACTCCATCCCCATCTTTACCCCCCACCCCCATCCCCCCTCACCCACACCATCTCTCTCCCCACCCCTATCCCCCTCACCCACTCCATCCCCCCCTCCTCCTCACCCTAACCCCCTCACCCACTGCATCCTCCCTCATCCATCCCCCCCCCACGATGCTCTCGTCACCCCTCCCCCCATTGGCCACTGCCGTCGCTCGGGCGGATCCCCCCCCCCCCCCCGCGGGTCATTTCACCATTTTTTTCAATGGAAATGTCTTCTTCGAGTTTGTTAACTTTTTTAACGACTTTTTAAAAAAAAGTGTAATCTGTGAAGCAAGCGGGTTTTTTTAACCGATTTTAAAAAATGGAAATGGTTCTCCCCACTCACACACCCCATCCTCTCTCAACAACTGTGGCGAAGCGGACCCGTTGGCGATCCGCTGGCTCGGGCCCATCAATCCTACCGATGCGTGCACTCGTTTGCGGGCGGGGAGCGTCCCCTGGGTCGTGGCCCATGCGTTGAGCGCTGTTCGTTGGCGAGCTGTGGGATACGACGGAGAGCGGAGAGGCAGTGCTGATCGGCGGCAGCGGGTGGCGCGCGCAAGATGGCGGAGCGGGATGAGGAGGAGAAGGAGAGCGGGCGCCATTTTTGTGGCGTAGTCGACGACACTGTCGGTTGAAGCGGTCGTCGTCAAAAACGCCGTCGGTTGCAGCTGCTGCTAGAGTTGACGTGGGAGGAGGAGACGAAGCTGCCCGCTGGGGGTTGTATTCCAGTAATGGTGCGGGGCACTGGGACCGGGCGGGAGACAGGACTCAACGACGCTGTCGTTTGAAGCGGGCGCGAGAGAAGACTGAGGTGAACGATCAGTCGACGGGGTGGACGACCATCTCCTTCCTACTCGGAGTCTCCCCCGGGGCCGGGGCCGGGTGCGGGCGAGGGGAGAGAGGAAAGGGGAGAGGGAATCACTGACCCCGGGCGACCCGTCCGGCCAGCGGCCATCTTGTTTGGGGGAGTGGGGAGGGAAGTATAATTAAAGTCCTATTATGATGTCACACGCTGCACCTTTAAGAAGTCGGTTAGAAGGGTAATTTTTAAACTTTAAAATCTCTCTAACTTAAAAAATATAAGACCAATTTAAATAAAACGTTACAAACAGTCACCAGGACAATGGTGATTAAGGTGGTGCTGAAATTGACGCGCTGTCGTTTACTGTTTTGACGTACCTACGACAAATCTCATGTCTGCGGCGTGTTTCTGTGCGTGCGCGTTTCCTTGCTTTCGGCAAAGTGGTGAGGACCAGCAGCAAAATATGCACACCCCCTTCATCGGCACCCTCCCCGCTGGTCCCTACCACATTTCCATTTGCATTGCTCTTACATTTTTTAACTTAGAGAGGCTTTAAAGTCAAAACATTTCATTTCCCACTCATTTCTTGAAGGCCTTCAGCGTGTGTCGTCACAATGGCACCCGTGCGCCTGATAGATGAGCTCGTGCCCCCCCCCCCCCCCCATATTCAGCTGCACACGTCACAATGGAACCCCCACGTCTTCAAGAGATGACCTCGCGCTACCACCCACCCCTCCTGGACCTTTAACTGATGCGCCCCCCCCTCCCAACTAACTAATGTGCTCCCCCCACCCCCGGACCTTTAACTAATGTGCCCCCCCCTCCCGGACCTTTAACTAATGTGCTCCCCCCCCCCCGCCCGGGCGGACCATTAACCAATGCCCCCCCCCTCCCGGACCTTTACTTTAACTAATGCTCTCCCCCCGTGCACCGCCACCCGTTCCCGCATCTCAGATCAGGCAGCGCTGACCGCCGGGAGGTGTAGACAATAGACAATAGGTGCAGGAGGAGGCCATTCGGCCCTTCGAGCCAGCACCGCCATTCAATGTGATCATGGCTGATTATTCTCAATCAGTACCCCGTTCCTGCCTTCTCCCCATACCCTCTGACTCCACTATCCTTAAGATCTCTATCTAGCTCTCTCTTGAATGCATTCAGAGAACTGGCCTCCACTGCCCTCTGAGGCAGAGAATTCCACAGATTCACAACTCTGACTGAAAAAGTTTTTCCTCATCTCAGTTCCAAAAGGCCTACCCCTTATTCTTAAACTGTGGCCCCTTGTCCTGGACTCCCCCAACATTGGGAACATGTTTCCTGCCTCTAACGTGTCCAACCCCTTAATAATCTTATACGTTTCGATAAGATCCCCTCTCATCCTTCTAAATTCCAGTGTATACAAGCCTAGTCGCTCCAGTCTTTCAACATATGATAGTCCCGCCATTCCGGGAGTTAACCTAGTAAACCTACGCTGCACGCCCTCAATAGCAAGAATATCCTTCCTCAAATTTGGAGACCAAAACTGCACACAGTACTCCAGGTGCGGTCTCACTAGGGCCCTGTACAACTGCAGAAGGACCTCTTTGCTCCTATACTCAACTCCTCTTGTTATGAAGGCCAACATTCCATTGGCTTTCTTCACTGCCTGCTGTACCTGCATGCATCCTTTCAGTGACTGATGCACTAGGACACCCAGATCTCGTTGTACGTCCCCTGTTCCTAACTTGACACCATTCAGATAATACTCTGCCTTCCTATTCTTACCACCAAAATAACCTCACACTTATCCACATTAAACTGCATTTGCCATGCATCCGCCCACTCACACAACCTGTCCAAGTCACCCGGCAACCTCATTGTAGCTTCCTCACAGTTCACACTACCACCCAGCTTTGTATCATCTGCAAATTTGCTAATGGTACTTTTAATCCCTTCATCCAAGTCATTAATGTATATTGTAAATAGCTGTGGTCCCAGCACGGAGCCTTGCAGTACCCCACTAGTTACTGCCTGCCATTCTGAAAGGGACCCATTTATCCCCACTCTTTGCTTTCTGTCTGTCAACCAATTTTCTATCCATGTCAGTACCCTACCTCCTGTGCTCTAATTTTGGCCACTAATCTCCTATGTGGAACCTTGTCTGTGGTGTATTATGATAAGAATCGACGAGTGAGACGGGTTAGCATACAACATATGGCCGCTTTACTTCAACACCACCAGAGAGGTAATACAGGTATCCCACAATGCTTTATACCCGGAACTACGGCAAGGCACAGCTGCCAAAACACAAAAACTCAAATGGTAAATACACCACATTACCCCCTTTTTAAAATGAAGGTAATCATAAATAACTGAAATTAGCAAGTGCCTTATTACTGACAATAACCATTCTCAAAGTTACTACTATGCAAAGTTACTTGTTATCACTAGAGACCCTCTTGTAGTTTTAACATTTCTCAGTCCATCTGTGTGTTCATATTAATGAAAACAACTTAAACAACTAAACAGTCCTTCATGCCAAACATTTCCTTTATATGCTTTGTCTTCCTGATGAGACTTGTCACTGGCATGTTTAATTTCTTTCCAAGTTAAGGTGAGCTTTTTTTAACCAGTTCCTTCCACACAAAGCTGGTCCTGCTCCCTTTACCACAATCATTGGTAGCTGCTCACTCTGACTCTCATAGCTGACAGTGGCTTCAAACTGTCCCAACACAGGAATAACCTCCCCTGTGTATGTCTTCAGTGTGACTTCAGCAAGCCCAAGTGGTTGCTTTAAAAAGGTGGTCTGAAACAGCTCCTCTGAGATAATGCTCACGGCAGCTCCGGTGTCAATTTCTAGTTTGACTTCTTTGCCATTAACCACAAAACATGCCCTGTATGCTTGTTTACAGTTTTTGCCATTTACTAATGAAAACATGGGCAACACTATTTCTTCTGCCTCCACATACTTTGTGTTTTTATCAGTCTGTCGTTTATATCTGCTCTGTGTCGATGCCGCCGCCACTTTTCCTCTGCATGCTCTTTTAATATGCCCGGTTTTACCACAGTTGTAACACTTTGCGTCTTTAAAGCGACACACCTGTGGGCTGTGATTTTTGCCGTTACATCTGTGGCAGTTCCTCCCCGTTTGCTTAGCCGTGTGCGCATCCACTTTATGCACTTGGTTCGGACGTGCCTCGTGTCCCCGCAGCTGCTGCGTGTCTCTCTCCGCAGTCTCCATGCTGAGGGCGACTTCAAATGCCCGTGCAAAAGTCAGGTTGGACTCCGACAACAGCCGGCGCTGGCTTGCCTCGTTACAAATCCCACTGACAAAACGGTCACGAAGCGTCTCGTTCAACGTCGCTCCAAACTCACAGTTAACTGCACACTGTTTCAGCTCCGAAACGTAACTGGTCAGACTCGTCTGCCCGCTGGTTGCATCGGTTAAAGCGGAATCTCTCCGCAATAAGCAACGGCTTTGGGTTCAAAATGAGTCTTTAAAATGTTCACAATGTCGCCGTAGGACTTATCTTTTGGCTTCAGCGGCTGCACCAGGTTCCTTAACAGACCATATGTAGATGCTCCCATCACACTTAACAGAGTAGCCACTTGCTTCTCCTCTGCAATGTCGTTAGCCTCAAAAAACTGCTCTAAACGTTCCACATACGCCGACCAAGACTCCGTCTTCGGGGCGAACGCCCCTATGGAACCTATGATAGGCATTTTCTGCTTGTTTTATCCTCGTCGTTAGCCTCAAAAAACTGCTCTAAACGTTCCACATACGCCGACCAAGACTCCGTCTTCGGGGCAAACTCCCCTATGGAACCTATGATAGGCATTTTCTGCTTGTTTTATCCTCGTCGCCAACTTTAACTGTGGTGTATTATGATAAGAATCGACGAGTGAGACGGGTTAGCATACAACATATGGCCGCTTTACTTCAACACCACCAGAGAGGTAATACAGGTATCCCACAATGCTTTATACCCGGAACTACGGCAAGGCTCAGCTGCCAAAACACAAAAACTCCAATGGTAAATACACCACATTGTCAAAGGCTTTCTGAAAGTCAAGGTACACCACATCCACCGGCTCTCCCCTGTCAATTTTCCTAGTTACATCCTCAAAGAATTCCAGAAGATTAGTCAAGCATGATTTCCCCTTCGTAAATCAATGCTGACTCGGAACAATCCTGTTACTACTATCCAAATGCTCCACAATTTCGTCTTTTATAATTGACTCCAGCATCTTCCCCACCACTGATGTCAGACTAACTGGTCTATAATTTCCCGTTTTCTCTCTCCCTCCTTTCTTTAAATGTGGGACAACATTAGCTACCCTCCAATCCACAGGAACTGATCCTGAATCTATAGAACACTGGAAAATAATCACCAATGCGTCCACAATTTCTAGCGCCACCTCCTTAAGTACCCTGGGATGCAGACCATCAGGCCCTGGGGATTTATCAGCCTTCAGTCCCATCAGTCTACCCAACACCATTTCCTGCCTAATGTGGATTTCCTTCAGTTCCTCCGTCACCCTAGGATCTCTGGCCACTAGAATATCTGGGAGATTGCTTGTATCTTCCTTAGTGAAGACAGATCCAAAGTACCGGTTCAACTCGTCTGCTATTTCCTTGTTCCCCATAATAAATTCCCCCGCTTCTGTCTTCAAGGGACCCACAATTGCCTTGACTATTTTTTTCCTCTTTACATACCTAAAAAAGCTTTTACTATCCTCCTTTATATTATTGGCAAGTTTACCCTCGTACCTCATCTTTTCTCCCCGTAATGCCTTCTTAGTCATCTTCTGTTGCTCTTTAAAAGAGTCCCAATCCTCTGGCTTCCCACTCTTCTTTGCTTTGTTGGACTTCTGCTCTTTTATTTTTATGCTGTCCTTGACTTCCCTTGTCAGCCACAGGTGCCTCTTACTCCCCTTGGAATCTTTCCTCCTCTTTGGGATAAATTGATGCCGCAACTTCTGCATTATTCCCAGGAATACCTGCCATTGCTGTTCCACCGTCTTCCCAGCTAGGGCCTCCTTCCAGTCAATTCTGGCCAGCTCCTGCCTCATGCCTCTGTAATCCCCTTTGCTATACTGTAATACTGACACTTCCGATTTTCCCTTCTCCCTCTCAATTTGTAGAGTAAAACCTATCATATTGTGATCACTGCATCCTAATGGCTCTTTTACCTCGAGTACCCTTATCAGATCAGGTTCATTACACAACACTAAATCCAGAATTGCCTTCTCCCTAGTAGGCTCCAGTACAAGCTGTTCTAAGAAGCCATCTTGGAGACACTCCACAAACTCTCTTTCCTGTGGTCCATTACCAACCTGATTTTCCCAGTCTACCTACATGTTGAAATCTCCCATAACCACCGTAGCATTACATTTGCGACATGCCAATTTTAGCTCCTTATTCAACTTGCATCCTATGTCGAGACTACTGTTTGGGGGCCTGTAGATAACACCAATTAGGGTCTCTTTACCCTTACAATTCCACATTTCTACCCATACTGATTCTACATCTCCTGATTCTATATCACCCCTTGCAAGGGAGTGAATATCATTCCTCACCAACAGAGCGACCCCACCCCCTCTGCCCACCTGTCTGTCTTTTCTATATGTTGTGTACCCCTGAGTATTCAGTTCCCAGCCCTGGTTCTCTTGTAGCCATGTCTCAGTGATTCCCACAACATCATACTTGCCAATGTCTAACTGAGCCTCAAGCTCATCCACTTTATTTCTTATACTTCGTGCATTTAAATACAACACTTTAATTTCCCTATTCACCTCCCCTCGCACACCGGTCACAATTGGTCCTGACCTTACTCTCTTATCCCTTCTAGAACTTCCCTCCCCATTCATTCGAGAGTCCTTTGCAATTTCTCCTGTATTTGCTTCCCCTTTAACTCCATCTCCATATTCCCAGTTTGTCAACCTCTCCCCCCACTACTTAGTTTAAAGGCACACTTGTAGCACTAGCAAACCTACCTGCCAGAATGTTGGTCCCCCTGCTGTTAAGGTGTAACCCGTCCCTTTTGTACAGGTCACCCCTACCCCAGAAGAGATCCCAGTGGTCTAGAAATCTAAATCCCTGCTCCCTGCACCAGCCCCTCAGCCATACATTCATATCCCCGATCTCTCTATTCCTGCCCTCACTAGCACGAGGTACAGGTAGCAGTCCAGAGACAACCACATTCGACGTCCTACTTCTCAGTTTTCTTCCTAACTCTCTAAACTCACGTCACAGTATCTCCTTCCTCTTCCTCCCGACGTCTTTCGTGCCCACATGCACAACTACTTTCGGTTGATCGCCTTCCCTCGCTAGGATGTTCTGAAGCCGCCCCGTGATGTCATGAACCCTGGCACCAGGGAGGCAACAGACCATCCTCGAGTCCCGCCTGCGGCCACAGAATCTAGTGTCCGTACCTCGGACTATGGAGTCACCCGCTACTATGGCTCTTCTTGACTTCGGTCTCCCCAGTCGAGTTTCCTTGCGTGGGTTAGATCTGCCAATACGTCCGCCGCTCGGACTGGAAGCGTCTTCTGACCCAACGGTTCCCAAGAGGGTGTACCTGTTTGCAATAGGCACAGCCACAGGGGTCTCCTGTAGTCCACGTTTGCTCCCTCCTGAAACGGTCTCCCACCTTCGTTCGACCTGGATCCTTGGCGTGACAGCCTCGCAGTAGGTCCTGTCCAGGAAATTCTCGCATTCCCGGATGGCCCTGAGGTCTTCCAGCTGCCTTTTCAACTCCGCCACACGTCCATTCAGGAGCCGCACCTGGACACAGTTCTTGCAGGTGTAGCTCCCAGAAGCTCCAGCGGTGTCCCTATCTTCCCACATCCTGCAGGAAACGCATTGCACCAACTTGTCCGCCATTACTTTAGTGAAGTCAAAAACACTTCAGGCACAAAAACAAGCATAACCTCCTCACCTCAGCCTCCTCGCCGAAGACTCGCACTTTTCTCACACGGCACTTCCCTCGACAGGGCTGCACCCCTTGTGCAAGTCTTGCTTATATCAGTCACTAAATTACTTAAATGGTAAATTTACCAAACTTCTACTTTAATTGATCAACCAATCCAGATACTCACTTCTATCCTGCCTTCCTGACGAGCTTGGAGTTATGCACTTTTCTGACTGGCTACTAACGGCCTCTTGGCGCTCTGTTTAAACTGCCTGTACACACAGCAATCAACACTTACTTTGCTCTCAGCCAACGGTCTTCCTTGCTCTGTTCCCGACCTTTTCTGACCTGGTCGCCGTTGCCTCTCCTGCTGGTGTAGGGGGGTGGAGTGGGGGGGATGCAACACCCATCCGACTGACGGCAGTGCCTGCCAATGAGCGTGCGTGGTGACGAGAGCTCTGCTGCTGCTCTCCCCTTCCCCCCCCCCACCTCGCACGCCTGCTCGACGTTCCATTGGTCCACTCACCACGGCGTGGGCGCCATTCATTGGCTCCGACCTCCCTGTTTGCGCTCTCGATTGGGTCGCGTCCCTACGTGGGGTGCAGTGATTGGCTCCGACCTCCCGCTCGATGTGGGTGGAGCAGTTGCTTCGGGCTGATACCAACTGCCGTCGCCGACGGTCCACCGCGCGCTGCTGCTGCTGCTTGATGACGCGGTCTCCACCAACTGCCGTCGCCGACAGCCCACCGCGCGCTCCTGCTGGTTGACGACGCGGTCGCACGGGACTTCGGGGTGCGGCAGTGAGAGACTGAAGACCAGTTTGTGGAGGAAACTCGCTCCAGTGCTGTCTGGCTCAGTGGTGATTGGGGTGGTTGCTCTGTGTAAGGCCCCTCCCTTCGTGACTGTCTGACACAGGATGTCATGCATTTTGGAGAAGAGGTTCTCCTGGTTCTTCTCATCCTGGAGTCCCATGATGAACATTTGGATTAGCATGGCTTCTTCCACTTTGTTTGGGGTGATGTTTTTTGTATTCACACTCTTGGACCGCCATCTTGTAATGAAAGCTTCCACACCCTCTTCAGGAGACTGTCACAACTATGAGGACCGGAAGCGTGTTGTGAAGATATTGTCAATCAGTCAATCAATAGTCAATAGTCCTTTTTTCGTCACGTATGCAATTGCACAATGAAATTCTTTTTGCATTTATTACACATGTGGGCACCGACATTATTGGCGCCAGTAATCAAAGTCCAGTCGACCCGCCTGCTCAATGTACTGGAGCAGTTGCCGCGAATTGGCGTCCTTCTCTCCTCGCCCGGCCATCTTTGTGTCTCGCGGGTGCCTGCTGCAGCCTAGCTAAAGGCACTGGAGGCATTATCCCCGGTTCACCCTCCTACACCGGCCCTTGACCGTTATGCCTGTCCACCAAGATTTCGGGCGAGGTCCCACCGACCACAAGCCTTTGGCCAGGTTCCCATACCCGTCGACCACCGAACCTCTGGGCGAGGTCCTGATATCATGGTCCAACCAACTGTGAGCCTTCAGGCGAGGTCCAGCCGACCCTCGAGCCTTTGGGCGGTTTCCTCGTTCCGCCGGAGACCGCGGCGGGCGAGCTGGGCCTACTGGGCAGGTCCTCCGAGGTCGGTCGGCGGAGGGCAAGTTGGTCCTGATTGCCAGGAGCATCCCAGTCCGCTGCAAAACTTGGCTTTGCCTCCCGTTTTTTCTCCTTCAGACATCTTGACAAACGCCTGCACACAGAGAATGTCTTGAGTCCTCCAAATGTTGTCTAAGACCAACAATGCTATGGGCAATTCTGATTTGTTGTGTAGATGCAGAGCATCAAAATATTTCTGTCAGAACCCTCCCAAGTGCATGTGGAGCATCTTGAGCTTCGCTGCTTCCTCCAGCCTTGTCGGTGTTAAATCAATGTAATAGTTCAAAGTTTCAAGGTCAGTTGATTTTCACATGTAGTGAAATTCGATTTATCATACAGCCATACTTTAAAAAAAGCAACAAGACACTCGACTACATAAAAGTTAACATAAACACCCACCACAGCGGATTCCCCACATTCGTCACTGTGATGGAAGGCAATAAAGTCTAAGCTTCCTCTTTTCTCCCGCGGCCGAGGCAGTCGCAGCTCCCGCGTCGGGGCGGTGGAAGCTCCCACTCACCCACTCCATCCCCCCTCCCTCACCCATTCCATCCTCCCTCACCCACTCCATCCCCCAACTCCGTGCCACCTCCCACCCCTTCCCCCCATCCCCCTCCCAACCCTCAAACACCCCTCCCTCACCCAGTCCATGCCCCCTCCCCCACCGATCCACTCCTTCACCCCTCCCTCCCCCTTACCCACTCCATCTCCCCCCCCACTCCAGGGCCCCCTCCCTCCCTCTCACCCACTCCACCCCCCCTCATCCTCAACCCCTCACCCACTCCACCCAGTCATCCTCCCCCTTTACCCACTCCATCCCCCTCCTCCATCCCCTCTCACCCACTCCATCCCCCCTCCTCACCCCCACCCTGCTTACCCACTACACCCCCCATGTCCTTCCCCGTCCCCATCCCACCTCACCCCCACCCCCATCCCACCTCCCCCACCCCATTCCACCACCCCCACCCCATCCCACCTCCCCCACCCCACCCCACCTCCCCCACTCCATCCCACCTCCCCCCACCCCATCCCACCTCCCCCCACCCCCATCCCCCCTTCCCCCACCCCATCTCCCTTCACCCAGTCCATCCCCCTCACCCAATCCATCTCCACACCACTCCACGGCCCCCGCTCCTCCTCCTCACCCCCACACCACCTCACCCACTCCATCCCCCCTCCTCCTCCCCCTCCCCACCGCATCCCCTCCATCACCCACCCCATCTCATCCCCATCCCCCTTCACCCACTCCATCCCCCATCCATCCTCCCCACCCCCATCCCCCCTCACCCACACCATCCCTCCTCCCCACCCCTATCCCCCTCACCCACTCCATCCCCTTCCTCACCCTAACCCCCTCACCCACTGCATCCCCCCTCATCCATCCTCCCCTCACCCACTTCATCCACCTCCCCCCCCCCCACGATGCTCTCGTCACCCCTCCCCCCATTGGCCACTGCCGTCGCTCGGGCGGATCCCCCCCCCCCCGCGGGTCATTTCACCATTTTTTTTTCAATGGAAATGTCTTCTTCGAGTTTGTTAACTTTTTTAACGGCTTTTAATAAAAAGTGTAATCTGTGAAGCAAGCGGGTTTTTAAACGATTTTTAAAAAATGGAAATGGTTCTCCCCACTCACACACCCCATCCTCTCTCAACAACTGTGGCGACGTGGACCCGTTGGCGATCCGCCGGCTCGGGCCCATCAATCCTACCGATGCGTGCACTCGTTTGCGGGCGGGGAGCGTCCCCCGGGTCGTGGCCCGTGCGTTGAGCGCTGTTCGTCGGCGAGCTGTGGGGTACGACGGAGAGCGGAGAGGCAGTGCTGATCGGCGGCAGCGGGTGGCGTGCGCAAGATGGCGGAGCGGGATGAGGAGGAGAAGGAGAGCGGGCAGCATTTTTGTGGCGTCATTGACGACACCGTCGGTTAAAGCGGCTGTCGTCATAAACGCCGTCGGGTGCAGCTGCTGCTGGAGGAATCGCAGGAGGAGGAGACGAAGCTGCCCACTGGGGGTTGTATTCCGGTAATGGTGCGGGGCACTGGGACCGGGCGGGAGCCAGGACTCAACGACGCTGTCGTTTGAAGCGGGCGCTAGAGAAGACTGAGGTGAACGATCAGTCGACGGGGTGGATGACCATCTCCTTCCTACTCGGAGTCTCCCCCGGGGCCGGGTGCGAGCGAGGGGAGAGAGGAAAGGGGAGAGGGAGTCACTGACCCCAGGCGACCCGTCCGGCCAGCGGCCATCTTGTTTGGGGGAGTGGGGAGGGAAGTACAATTAAAGTCCTATTATGACGTCACACGCTGTACCTTTAAGAAGTCGGTTAGAAAGATGATTTTTAGACTTTAAAATCTCTCTAGCTTAAAAAATATGAGACCAATTTAAATAAAGCGTTGCAGTCACCAGGACAAGGGCGGGGTGTGTGTGTGGTGTTGGGTTGTGTGTTGTGTGTGCGCGCTTTAGACAGTGCAGGTCTCACTGCCATACAGAAGAGTGGTGAGTAGCACTGCACGGTAGACCTTCAGCTTGGTGGTAAGGCTGAGTCCTCTCCGCTCCCAAACATTCTCAGCGACTCGCCCAAAGGCAGCGCTGGCCTTGGCAATCCTGTTGTTGACCTCAGCGTCAATGTTCACCACTCACGAGAGTGTACGACCCAGATAGGCAAAGCTGTCGACTGCCTGTAGATTCTGCCCCTTCACCGTGATGTGTGGTTCATGGTAGGGCTTTCCAGGCGCGGGCTGGTACATAACTTCAGACTTTTTGGTGCTAATGGAGAGACCAAAGTTGTCACAGGCCTGTGAGAAGCAGTCCATTTCATGCTGCATCTTCTGCTCTGTGCTGGCGTTGAGGGCCAGCAAAGAAGAAATCTCTTAAATGGCCTTAAATCCACAGTTTAAGCTCAGCAGCTGCTATCTGTGCTGAGTGAATAGAGAATGGACCAAGTTTCATAAAGTCAGTTACTTTTGAAGTTTGTTTTGTAGATTTTAGTTTTTTTTATGCTTTTCTGTGTTTTCATGTCTTTCAATTTGACTTAAACTACCAGCAATTTCGCAATTGCATAATTTGCAGAGACATTTACCTGAGTTGTATTTACTGACTACTAGCCAGCCAGAATTTTTTTTGCGTGTCAACAATTTCAATGGGAATTTTCTCTCATAAGAAGCTGTACACTTTTGTTTCTTTTTCTTAGGAGTGTTATCCTTATTATTTTCGTCACTATCTGAACGAATATCCATATTTTTCTCTTCACTCATAATGGGTTGACTAAAAACAACGTGAAAACACAAAATGTTCACAAAAGACTTGTAAAAGTAAGCAAACAACGCCAGGTAACCGGAACACAGCGCTACCTGCGTGACTGCAACTCAAACTGACACCAGGGCGGCAGGGCCAGTAAGATGGCCACATGAAGTGGAGGAATACATCACATGATTGCATCACATTACACAATACACACAGTCACAGTCTCCTCTCTCCAGTCTTCATAATAAACCGGAAATATATTAATGAACATGTATCAGATGTAAGAAATGTTAACGTTTTAAAAATGAGCGTGGAACATAAAATTATAACTTAGAGGCTTCTGAGCAAAAATTTATATTATTAACACAAAATTCCTAAAACGTACCAAAAACATCGGGCGTCGTACCAAACGTGAAACAGGAGGTAAATAGTTCCAATTTTGTACGAACGTACCAACTTTGGCAGCCCTGCTATCCTGCCTGGTCCCGACAACCAGCCGACACACCCTTGTGCACTGCCGCAGGGGGGCTGCTTCTATATCTTATCCCTCAGAATACTCTAGTAACTTTCCGACCACAGATGTTAGACTCGCTGGCTTGTAGTTCCTAGGCTTTTCCCTGCAGCCGTCCAAGAGGCACAACATAGAGGCACAACATTT
>NC_135971.1:36764584-36902778 GCF_053455715.1 Rhinoraja longicauda | reverse complement strand
TGGGGCCTGACCAGCGGCTTATAGACCCTCAGCACCACATCCCTGTGACCAGCGGCTTATAGACCCTCAGCACCACATCCCTGTGACCAGCGGCTAATAGACCCTCAGCACCACATCCCTGTGACCAGCGGCTTATAGACCCTCAGCACCACATCCCTGTGACCAGCGGCTTATAGACCCTCAGCACCACATCCCTGTGACCAGCGGCTTATAGACCCCCAGCACCACATCCCCGTGACCAGCGGCTTATAGACCCTCAGCACCACATCACTGTGACCAGCGGCTTATAGACCCTCAGCTCCACATCCCTGTGACCAGCGGCTTATAGACCCTCAGCACCACATCCCTGTGACCAGCGGCTTATAGACCCTCAGCACCACATCCCTGTGACCAGCGGCTTATAGACCCCAGCACCACATCCCTGTGACCAGCGGCTTATAGACCCCCAGCACCACATCCCTGTGACCAGCGGCTTATAGACCCCAGCACCACATCCTGTGACCAGCGGCTTATAGACCCTCAGCACCACATCCCTGTGACCAGCGGCTTATAGACCCTCAGCACCACATCCCTGTGACCAGCGGCTTATAGACCCTCAGCATCACATCCCTGTGACCAGCGGCTTATAGACCCCCAGCACCACATCCCTGTGACCAGCGGCTTATAGACCCCCAGCACCACATCCCTGTGACCAGCGGCTTATAGACCCTCAGCACCACATCCCTGCTTTTGTACACAAACCCTCTTGTAATAAACGCTGGCATTAAGTTTGCTTTCTTCACCACTGATTCCACTTGCAGATTAACGTTGTGGGAATCCTGCACCAGCTCCCAAGTCCCTTTGCACTTCCCATTTCAGGATTCTCTCCCTATTTAGAAAATAGTCTTCACCTTTATTCCAGCGACCAAAAAGCACGACTCCACACTTTGCTGCACTATATTCCATCTGCCACGTCTCTGCCCGCTCTCCCAACCTGTCCACGTCCTTCTGCACAGTCCCTGCTTTCTCTACACTACCTGCCCCTCCACCTATTTCCGTAACATCCGCAAACTTTGCGACAAAAGCCTTCAATCCCCTCGTCCAAATGATGAATATACAACGTGGAGCAGCGGCCCCAGCACCGGCCCCTGTGGAACCCCACTGGTCACTGGCGGACAAACACAAACCCCCCTTTATTGCCACTCTTTGCCTTCTGCCATCCAGCCAACCTGCCATCCATGACAGTGTCTGCCCTCTGGTACCGTGGGGTCTCAGCTTCCTCAGCAGCCTCACGCGTGGCACCTTCCCTCTCTGCCCCCCCCTCTCTCTGTCCTCCCCCCACTCTCACCGTCTCCCCCTCACCGTCTCCCCCTCACTGTCTCCCCCTCACTGTCTCCCCCTCACTGTCTCCCCCTCACTGTCTCCCCCTCACTGTCTCCCCCTCACTGTCTCCCCCTCACTCTCTCCCCTCACTGTCTCCCCCTCACTGTCTCCCCCTCACCGTCTCTCCCCTCACTGTCTCCCCCTCACTGTCTCCCCCTCACTGTCTCCGCTCTCTGTTGTCTCCCCCTCACTGTCTCCCCCTCACTGTCTCCCCCTCACTGTCTCCCCCTCACTGTCTCCCCCTCACTGTCTCCCCCTCACTCTCTCCCCTCACTGTCTCCCCCTCACTGTCTCCCCCTCACTGTCTCCCCCTCACTGTCTCCCCCTCACTCTCTCCCCTCACTGTCTCCGCTCTCTGTTGTCTCCCCCTCACTGTCTCCCCCTCACTGTCTCCCCCTCACTGTCTCCCCCTCACTGTCTCCCCCTCACTGTCTCCCCCTCACTGTCTCCCCCTCACTCTCTCCCCTCACTGTCTCCGCTCTCTGTTGTCTCCCCACAGTCCAGCCCGAGGTGAGCATCTCTCTGACGGCCGATGGCCGCCGCCTGTCGTGCTTCACCACGGGCTTCTACCCGCGCTCCATCGAGGTGAACCTGGTGCGGGCCGGGCTGGTCCTGGATGAGACCCACTCCCACGGGACGCTGCCCAACCACGACGGCACCTACCAGCTGCGCCGCTGGGCCGACGTGGAGCCCGGGGACCGGGGCCCGCTCTCCTGCCGTGTGGAGCACCCGGGGCTGTCCGAGCCCATCGAGGTCATCCTGGGTCAGTGGGGGGGGGGGGGGGGGAGAGGGGGGGGGGGTGGGGGGGAGAGGGGGAGGGGAGCGGGTGGGGGGGGGAGAGGGGAGGGGAGCGGGTGGGGGGGGAGGGAGGGATGGGAGCGGGGGTGGCGGGGGCTTGTGAGAGGGAGTGGGAGAGGGGAGGGTTGGTGGAGAGGGGCAGGTGAGTAGGTTACTGGGGAGGGATGGGAGGGCAGGTGCCGTGGGTGAGGGGAGTGGTAGCGCAGAGGGCAGGTGGGGTGGGGTGAGGAGGGGAGCGGCACGGGAGGGGGTGAGTGAGACGTGAAGGGGGATGAGAGGGGGTTGGGGATGGGGGAGTTTGAGAGGGGGTTGGGGGGGGGGATGGAAGAGGGGCAGAGGGTGGGGGTCCGGGATCTCAGTCCTTCATCCGCCTGTGTTTCTGAATCTCCGACAGTCCGTGAGTCGGGCAGCCCCGCGATGATCATCGCGCTCGTTGTTGTCGCGGCGGTGCTGGCGGTGGGCGCGGCCGTGGGGGGAGTCCTGTACTGGAAGAAGAGACAAGGTAGGAGTGGGGAGAGACAGGGCCGCCCCCCTCGCCCAGCACCCCCTCCCCCTCACAACCCCCACCCAGAGACAGTGGGGGTGTCCTCCCCATCCCCCCCGAACCCTCCCTCCCCCGACCTTGCCCCCAATCCCCCTCAACCCCCGCCTCTCCCTCCCCTTCCCCCCCGACCCCCGCCTTTCCCGAACCCCTCCTACCGACTCCCCCGACTTCCTTCCCCCTCCCCCGACCCTCGCCTCTCCCGACGTCCGCCCTCCCCTGCCCCCGACAACCCCGACCCCCGACTCCCGCCTCTTCTGATACAAGATGTCGCGTTGTTCCCCCCGTCTCCCGTCACCTCCCTCGCTCCTCCGCCCACCCCTTCTGTCACGTCGTTCCGTTCTCTATCCTGTGATTCAGGAGTGGGTGTGGGTGTTGGGTGAGGGGGTGGGTTTGGGGTGGGTGTGGTGGGGGGGGTTATGGGGGGGTGCGGTGGGTGAGTGGAACGTGGGGGGCAAACAACACCCTTCGGCCCACCGTGCCCGTGTCTGCCCGTCATGGACAATGCTCCCATGTGCCGGCACTGGGCCCGCTGGTTCTCTGCCTGGCAGCTCCGGCCGGACATCCACCGGGCTGAGAGTCTCTGCTCCCCCACCCCTCGGGCAGAGCGGACACATCGCAGCCCCCGGGGGAGGGGGGATTATTCGTCCAATCCTCCTCCCTCAAAGCGCATCTCTGCCCGGGGCAACGTGACCTCCCGCCCGCCCCGTGACTGCATCACCCTCCGGGCACCTCCACCACCGTGGCCCGACCCGGCAACAACACCGATTAAATCTCACTCTGCCCCCCACTCCTCCCCCTTCCTCACCTCCAACATCCCCTGCTCCCCCTCCATCTCACCCTCCCGCTCCCTGCCACCACTCCAACCTCCCTCTCGCCTCCGACCCATCCCATCCCCTTCCCCGCCTCACTTTCTCACATCTTTCCCCCGCCTCCCCCTCCCACTCACCCCCTTCCTCCCCCGTCTCCGCCGTCCCTCGCCCGTCTCCTCCCTCCCCCTTCTCCTCTCTTCCACCCTCCCGCACCCTCTCGCACCTGCCCTCTCTCCCCCTCACCGCCTCCTCCCCCTCCCTGCCGTTAGCTGCTACCCCCCTCTCTCATGCTGTTCCCCGCTTCCTCCAACCCCGCCCCCCCCCCCCGGGCGGGCTGTGGTCCGGTGTTGGCGGGGAGCCGGTGTCCCGGTGTCGGGGCCGGGCCCAGCCCTGACCTGCGGCCTGTCGTACTCTTGCTTGCCGGTCACAGCGCTGCCCATGTCCGCTGTGTGAGTGTGTCCGGAGCTGACGGGGCAGCTGCTGAATCTGTATGTTTAGACCAGGTTGATGCGGGGCCGCGTCACTAACTGTGTGTGTGTTTTACAGCGGGGAAGATCGTCTACGGTCCCACCCAGAGTAAGTTCCCTTAGACCCCAGCTCCGCCCCTGTCCACAGTGTTACACATCCTTACTGTGTCTGTCTGTCTGCGCGCGTCCGCCTGTCCCTGCGCGCGCCCGCCTGTCCCTGCGCGCGCCCGTCTGTCCCTGCGCGCGCCCGCCTGTCCCTGCGCGCGCCCGAGTGTCCCTGCGTATCTGTGCACGTTTCTGCGCTGTGGCCGTCTGTGCGCGTCCCCTTAACTCTGTGCGCGTGCCCGTGCTCGCGTGTACGCGCATGTGGCCGTGTGCGCGCCCGCCTGTCCCGTAAACTAGCCGATAATATAAAGGAGGATAGTAAAAGCTTTTTTAGGAATGTAAAGAGGAAAATAATAGTCAAGGCAAATGTGGGTCCCTTGAAGACAGAAGCAGGGGAATTTATTTGGGGGAACAAGGAAATAGCAGACGAGTTGAACCGGTAATTTGGATCTGTCTTCACTAACGAAGATACAAGCAATCTCCCAGATGTTCTAGTGGACAGAGAACCTAGGGTGACGGAGGAACTGAAGGAAATCCACATTAGGCAGGAAATGGTGTTGGGTAGACTGATGGGACTGAAGGCTGATAAATCCCCAGGGCCTGATGGTCTGCATCCCAGGGTACTTAAGGAGGTGGCACTAGAAATTGTGGACGCATTGGTGATCATTTTTCAATGTTCTATAGATTCAGGATCAATTCCTGTGGATTGGAGGGTAGCAAATGTTGTCCCACTTTTTAAGAAAGGAGGGAGAGAGAAAACGGGAAATTATCGACTGATGATACAAAGCTGGGTGGTAGTGTGAACTGTGAGGAAGATGCTATGAGGTTGCAGGGTGACTTGGACAGGTTGTGTGAGTGGGCGGATGCATGGCAGAGGCAGTTTAATGTGGATAAGTGTGGGGTTATCCACTTTGGTGGTAAGAATAGGAACGCAGAGTATTATCTGAATGGTGTCAAGTTACGAACAGGGGACGTACAACGAGATGTGGGTGTCCTAGTGCATCAGTCACTGAAAGGAAGCATGCAGGTACAGCAGGCAGTGAAGAAAGCCAATGGAATGTTGGCCTTCATAACAAGAGGAGTTGAATATAGGAGCAAAGAGGTCCTTCTGCAGTTGTACCGGGCCCTAGTGAGACCGCACCTGGAGTACTGTGTGCAGTTTTGGTCTCAAAATTTGAGGAAGGATATTCTTGCTATTGAGGGCGTGCAACGTAGGTTTACTAGGTTAATTCCCGGAATGGCGGGACTGTCATATGTTGAAAGTCTGGAGCGACTAGGCTTGTATACACTGGAATTTAGAAGGATGAGAGGGGATCTTATCGAAACGTATAAGATTATTCAGGGGTCAGACACGTTAGAGGCAGGAAACATGTTCCCAATGTTGGGGGAGTCCAGAACCAGGGGCCACGGTTTAAGAATAAGGGGTAGGCCATTTAGAACTGAGATGAGGAAAAACGTTTTCAGTCAGAGAGTTGTGAATCTCTGGAATTCTCTGCCTCAGAAGGCAGTGGAGGCCAATTCTCTGAATGCATTCAAGAGAGAGCTGGATAGAGCTCTTAAGGATAGCGGAGTCAGGGGGTATGGGGAGAAGGCAGGAACGGGGTACTGATTGAGAATGATCAGCCATGATCACATTGAATGGCGGTGCGTACAGGCTCGAAGGGCCGAATGGCCTCCTCCTGCACCTATTGTCTATTGTGTCCCTGCGTGTCTGTGCACGTTTCTGCGCTGTGCCCGTCTGTGCGCGTCCCCATTACCGCCCCCGGGGCCCGTGCCCGCGCGAGTCCCCGTACCTCTGTGCGCGTGCCCGTGCTCACGTGTGCGCGCATGTGGCCGTGTGCGCGCGTCCGGCCGTCCGCGCCTCGCTGCAGCCACGGCGTTGCCAGTAGACTTGTAACGTCGCTCCTTCCCTCCGCAGCCTCGGAGCGCGGGGAAAACTCATCAACATCCTCTGTTCCAGCGTGAGGTAGGAACCGGGCGGCGCCCCACACAACCCGCCCCACACACCCCACACACCCCACACCCGGGGCGGGCGGGGGGTTAATTCCACTGTGCGGGGATTATTCTAATGGACGGGGGGGCAGTGAGTTTAATTCCCGTTGGGGGGGTTATCACCGGTGGGGGGAGGGGGGTTATTCCCGGTGGGGGGGTGGTGAATGTAATTCCACGTTGCGAGGGTGGAGATACATCCCGTGGGGGAGGGGCTGCGGTTTGTGTGTTGGGGGGGTTGTTTCGGTGTGTGTGCGGGGGGGGGGGTGTTTATTGTTGATAATTGAGGGGGTGGGTGTTTCCGGGGGGGTAGTTATTCCCGGGGGGGGTGGGTTTATTGTTGATAATTGAGTGGGTGGGTGTTTCCGGGGGGGCAGTTATTCCCGGGGTGGGGGTGGGTTTATTGCTGATAATTGAGGGGGTGGGGGCGACACAGACACGACAGGGGCATTAAAGAGGCTTTTGGATGGACGCGTGGAGATGCGGGGAGCGGAGGGGGGGGAGGTGACGCGCGGGCAGATAGTTGGTCTTGGCGGCACGGTCGGCACAAACAGCGTGGGCCGAAGGGCCTGTTGTTGTGCTGGGCTGTCCTGTGGTGCTGGGGGAGTGGGTGTTTATTCCCGGTGGGGGGGGGCGGGGGTCGGTATTACTGCTACACGGGTGGGCTGGCGTCGCTCTGTAACCAACTCTCTCTCTCCCCCAGGGCCGCCGTGTCCCGCCGCCGGTCCAGGAGCGTCGGTGGAGAGCGGGACAAGTTTGCGGGGTTTCTGCTTTGGGGGGCGGGGGGCGGGGACTGTAATTGTGGGGTGATGGGTGAGCAATGAGCGCATCCACAGCTGGTTTGGTGATTTGGACTTTGCGCTTGTCTCTCTGGGTCGCTGCTCATTTACTGACTGCACTGGGGGGAGGGGCTGCTGCTTCCCATAATGTTCCTGCAATGACGGGGTTCAGTGGGGAACAGTCCCGATCAACATCTGGTGGCAATCACAGCTGGAGCGTTGCAGCGCTGGTTGACCCGAGGCCCGGAGCCGGTCGGGGGGCGGAGTGGGAGGGAGGGGACTATGGGGGGGGGGGGGGGGTGAGGGAATGTGATTCATTGCTGGGGGGGGGTGATCAGGGAATGTGATTCTTTGCTGCGGGCGAGTTCTGCTTCACTGTCGCGACATAAATGTTCAATAAATTCCAGTGTGTTCTCCAGCTGCCTGTCCGTGGCTGCTTGTGGTGGTGTTGGGGGGGAGGGGAGGGAGGTGGCATTGGGAGGGTGGGGGTTCACGGGCATTGGAAGGGTGGGGGTCACGGGCATTGGGAGGGTGGGGGTCACGGGCATTGGGAGGGTGGGGGGGTCACAGGCTTTGGGGGGTGGGGGTCACGGCCATTGGGACGGTGGGCCCAGTGGGACACGTCGTGGGAGGGGGGGGGGGGAAGGTGCCGGGACATCCGTGACCGGGGAGAGCGCGGACGGTGGAGCAGCGGTAGAGTTGCTGCCTCGCAGCGCCGGTGACCCGGGCTTGATCCTGACTACGGCTGCTGTCTGTACGGAGCTTGTCGGTTCCCCCGTGACCTGCGTGGGTTTTCTCCGGGATCGCCGGTTTCCTCCCACTCTCCAAAGACGTACATGTGTGCAGGTTAATTGGCTTGGTAAAATTGTAAACTGTCCCTAGTGTGTAGGATAGTGTTAGTGTGCGGGGATCGCTGGTCGATGCGGACTCGGTGGGCCGAAGGGCCTGTTTCCGCGCTGTATCTCTAAACTGAACCCGGGGCGCTGGAGAACGGAGCGGGAGATTGTAACGTGTCTGGGAGACAGTGATCGACTTCAGGAAGCGATGCGGTCCACACACCCCGGTGTACATTGACGGCGCCGGAGTTTGTAAACGTCAAGTACTGAGGCATTAAAGAGGCTTTTCGATGGACGCGTGGAGATGCGGGGAGCGGAGGGGGGGGAGGTGACGCGCGGGCAGATAGTTGGTCTTGGCGGCACGGTCGGCACAAACAGCGTGGGCCGAAGGGCCTGTTGTTGTGCTGGGCTGTCCTGTGGTGCTGGGGGAGTGGGTGTTTATTCCCGGTGGGGGGGGGCGGGGGTCGGTATTACTGCTACACGGGTGGGCTGGCGTCGCTCTGTAACCAACTCTCTCTCTCCCCCAGGGCCGCCGTGTCCCGCCGCCGGTCCAGGAGCGTCGGTGGAGAGCGGGACAAGTTTGCGGGGTTTCTGCTTTGGGGGGCGGGGGGCGGGGACTGTAATTGTGGGGTGATGGGTGAGCAATGAGCGCATCCACAGCTGGTTTGGTGATTTGGACTTTGCGCTTGTCTCTCTGGGTCGCTGCTCATTTACTGACTGCACTGGGGGGAGGGGCTGCTGCTTCCCATAATGTTCCTGCAATGACGGGGTTCAGTGGGGAACAGTCCCGATCAACATCTGGTGGCAATCACAGCTGGAGCGTTGCAGCGCTGGTTGACCCGAGGCCCGGAGCCGGTCGGGGGGCGGAGTGGGAGGGAGGGGACTATGGGGGGGGGGGGGGGGGGGGTGAGGGAATGTGATTCATTGCTGGGGGGGGGGTGATCAGGGAATGTGATTCTTTGCTGCGGGCGAGTTCTGCTTCACTGTCGCGACATAAATGTTCAATAAATTCCAGTGTGTTCTCCAGCTGCCTGTCCGTGGCTGCTTGTGGTGGTGTTGGGGGGGAGGGGAGGGAGGTGGCATTGGGAGGGTGGGGGTTCACGGGCATTGGAAGGGTGGGGGTCACGGGCATTGGGAGGGTGGGGGTCACGGGCATTGGGAGGGTGGGGGGGTCACAGGCTTTGGGGGGTGGGGGTCACGGCCATTGGGACGGTGGGCCCAGTGGGACACGTCGTGGGAGGGGGGGGGGGGAAGGTGCCGGGACATCCGTGACCGGGGAGAGCGCGGACGGTGGAGCAGCGGTAGAGTTGCTGCCTCGCAGCGCCGGTGACCCGGGCTTGATCCTGACTACGGCTGCTGTCTGTACGGAGCTTGTCGGTTCCCCCGTGACCTGCGTGGGTTTTCTCCGGGATCGCCGGTTTCCTCCCACTCTCCAAAGACTTACATGTGTGCAGGTTAATTGGCTTGGTAAAATTGTAAACTGTCCCTAGTGTGTAGGATAGTGTTAGTGTGCGGGGATCGCTGGTCGATGCGGACTCGGTGGGCCGAAGGGCCTGTTTCCGCGCTGTATCTCTAAACTGAACCCGGGGCGCTGGAGAACGGAGCGGGAGATTGTAACGTGTCTGGGAGACAGTGATCGACTTCAGGAAGCGATGCGGTCCACACACCCCGGTGTACATTGACGGCGCCGGAGTTTGTAAACGTCAAGTACTGAGCAGTAAACATCACCAGCAACTTGTCCTGGACCAGCGCGGCCAATCCCACTTCTCCCCTCTCCCATCGGACAAGAGGGACAGAAGTGTGAAAACGCGCCCCTCCACATTCAGGCACAGTTTCATCCCAGCTGTTATCAGGCAACTGAACCATCCTATCACCAATTAGCCGTCATAACCTCCCATCTTCCTCATCGGAGACTCTCGGACCATCTTTAATCGCACTTTATCCTGCATTTAACATGATACATGTCTCCTGTATCTGTACACTGTGGACGGCTTGATTGTAATCATGGACAGTGTTTCCGCTCACTGGACAGCGCGGCACAACAGATCTTTTCACTGTACCTCGGTACAGGTGATAACAATAAACTACATTAATCTACACTAAGTGCCGGTGACGTCTTCTGCGAACTCGGCAACGGCGGACTGGTTTAACGGCGCCGCCGCTTCTCTGCTCCCCTGATCAGTTGCCCGCCTCTGACCCTGGGGCAGGTTCTCTCAGCTTCACCCACCCCTCCCTTCCTCAGACTGAACCCACCCGGAACCTCGCCGGTCCATTCCCTCCACAGACGCTGCCTGACCCGCGGAGTTCCTCCAGCACTCTCTGTGATTCGCTCACATTCCCAGCGGTCTCCCGGCTCCTGGTTCCCTCGCCGCGGCCGATGAGGGCGAATGAGCACCGTGTGTGTCAGGGTCAGGGACAGGACCGTCTTGTCGATCTGCGCTGCAGCTTCATGGAGTACCCCGAGATCTCCCCGCTCCCCAATACTCCCCGGGACCCCTCCATTCACCGTGTGTGGCCGCCCCTTACTGCTCCTCACACTGCATCGACTGGCACTGACCGGGACTCACTCCCCCCGCCCCTGCCCTTCCCATGTCACCAGCTGACCCACATCACCCTGTACATTCCCCACCCCCACAACGCCGGTCGGTCTGTCGTTTCCCCGGGGGTGGGGGGCGGGTCAGAGATGAACCGGAGACACAGGACCCCCGTGGAATCTCCCCAGAAACTAACCTCCCCATCCTCCAGTGGTGAGGGGGGATGTGAGTGGTGAGGGAGTGGGGTGGGGGGATCTGAGTGGGGAGGGGGGGTGGATGTGAGTGGTGAGGGGGGGGGTGGGGGGAGAGGTGGGAGTGAGTTGTGAGGGGGCGGGGTAATGGGCGATTTGAGGTGGTGATAGGAACACAACGTGCAACAGCGCAGTCTCGCATCCCGCAATCCTCCCGCACGCCGCAGTTCACTCGGACCGCTGTATCCCGCAGTGTCTCCCTGTGTTCACCCCTCACTCCCCCGGCTGCACACCCTGCAACCCGCCCTTCCCCTCTTGCCGGAAGGAACTGTCTCCACACGTTGCCATCATCTCCCGCTGCCGTTCAGGCGCAGCGCCGCCCGCCAATGCTTCAGTCATTGGCGGTTCACAGGAAACTCTGCACCACAGCCGCATCGCTCTCCTCTCCACCATCAGTTAAAGGAAGTCACGTCTCCTCTGATTCCGCGGGCCCACAGCCGCCTGGTCTGCGGGTGGCGACGAATACCGTGCAGCCGCCGCCAAGCGGGATGCTACTCGTCGACCGGTGACCGGCCGCGGGAATGTACCGCTGTCGGGAAATCTGCCGGAATCGCGATAGGCCGGGAGCGCCCGGCGACCCCGCTGTCCGACGCAGAATGCCGCGACCAATCGATGGGAAACGGAACCTCCAGCCGACGCCGTCGCCCGGCCCCGATACAGGCCGCAGATTCGGCGTCGGGAGTCGGCTGTGGAGATGGATCCAGCGGGTCTGGACGGGCTGGAGTTCCAGAGTCCAGTCCGAAGGCGGCACATCCATCCCGCCGATTGTAACATTGCGTTTACAGCGCGGGGCGTCGGCGGGGAGCTCGGCGGGCACAGCACGGTGTTCAATGACAACCCATGAGTCGGCGGCGACCCGATCAGGTCAACTGGCGACCGACCGCGTTCACGCACCAGTTGTGTTCGATACATCACCGGATTCACACAACAGTTTGATTCACTGGGAACCTAAATTGATACGGGGTCTGAAAGAATCTCCATTATTAAAACACTTGATCGGATTATGGAATAAGGTAAATTTTGAGGATGAAACAAAAAAAATCTTTATTAGGAAAGACAACTTTGATTCAGAATAGATTGATACCTTTTACAATGGATAACCAGCTTCTATATATGTGGCATCAAAAAGGGATTACATATATAGGTGATTGCTTTGAAAAAGGTATATTGATGTCATTTGAACAATTGAAAAATAAATATCATATATCAAATAATTCCCTTTTCTGTTACTTTCAATTAAGAGCTTATTTAAAAGATAAATTGGGTCAAACAATGTTATTGCCGAAATCTAAGGAAATTGAAAACCTAATTCAAAAAGGGTAAATACATTTTTTTACTTCTATTATATATAATCTAATTCAAAAAAAGGCTCCTAAACAAGGAATTCATATATCAAGGCGAAAATGGGAAACGGATTTGAATATTAATATTGATGGAACAAATTGGTCAAAACTATGCCTTGACAGTATGAAAAATGCAATAAATGTTCGGTTTAGACTAGTACAATATAACTTTCTGCATCAATTATATATCACACCACAAAAATTAAAGAGAATAAACTCAAGTTTATCTGACCAATGTTTTCGGTGCAATCAAGAAATTGGTACTTTTTTTCATTCTACTTGGTCCTGTTCAAAAATACAACCTTTTTGGACAAATTTAAGAAGTATTTTAGAACAGATTATCGGAATACAACTTCCATACAACCCAAGATTTTTGTTATTGGGTGATGTTGAAGGAATAAGACCACAACTTAAAATGAATAAATATCAGAAAGAATTTTTAAAAATTGCATTAGCAGTAGCCAAAAAAACTATCGCAGTTACTTGGAAATCTGATTCCTATTTAAGTATGGACCTTTGGAATAATGAAATTTCTAACTGTATCCCACTTGAAAAAATTACTTATAATTTAAGGAACAAATATGATACTTTTTAAAATATCTGGCGTCCTTATCTACAAAAGAGGGGCCTATATATATAGAAGAATTGTTCATATTTACAATGGTTCTTTTGGGAGAGATGTATATACATATACAGTTTATTCTGTTTGGAATTCCATGGGGCGTGTGCAGGACCACCGACAACCAGGCAGTCTTTAATCTTTTTTTCTTTTCTTTCTTTTTCTTATTTGGGGTTAGTATAAGGGGGTGGGGGTAAGGGTGGGGGGGTTGTTTTCCACAAAGTTCTGTAAAAAAATTAAAATAATATAATTTTTTTTAAAAAATAATAAAATTTAAAAAACCAGTTTGATTCACTATGAAATTTATTGCACGACCAAATAAGGCGCGTACACTCACATGTCCCCGAATAACCCAGTACACGCTCGCAAACCCCGAGTACACGGCACAGCACGCCGCAGGATGGTTCTGTTCTCCATCACCCGGCACCGTCCGCCACACGGCCCAAGGCTGGGTCTCTCTCCGCAAAAGGCCGCCAACTCCATCCTTTATGGCATTTCCCATCAGAGCAGACCGCGCCATTGCCCCTCCCCGAGCCCATCATAAGCCCCCCTTGTCTGCAACGTTTCTGCGCTACTAGCGGCAGCGGCGCGGGTGGTCGACCCAACTATTGCTGCTGTGTTTGGTTCACCAACGCTACACGTTCCCATAGAATGGCCTGAGAAAGGCGACGTTCCCAGGCAACGCGAGTCCCCTGACACGGACAGGTGCAGACAGTGTCTCCCACTGTCTGGAAATCTGTGGTTGAATGTTGTTTTCAGGGGCTGTGGAACGCAGCGCTGCTAATTTAACTGGTAATTCCATTTTACATTCCAGCTGAGATTCTCTGTTTAACCCTCGCACGACTGAACCTCTGCCGGGAAATCTGACGAAGTCACGGTAAATCGGGGCAGCCCGGCGACCCCGCTCTCCAACGTGGACTGTCGCGACAGTCGATGGGTACCGGAACGTCGAGGCTACGCCGCCGCGGAGCGGAGATACAGCTTCGCACATTCGGCCTCGGAGGTCGGCAATGGGGATAAACCACCCGGTCTGCAAATGGCCGGAGATCCAGAGACTCGGGCGCAGGCGGCAGATTCGACCCGCCGATTGCAACATTGCATTTGGGGCCCAGGGTGTGGGCGCGGAGCCGGGCGGGTACAGCGCGGTGTTCAGAGACACCCGAGGAGTCGGCGGTTTGCGGATCGGGTCGCAACTCGTCAACTGGAGCCCGGCCGCGTACGTATCCCGCTGCCGGGCATCCGCTGGAATAACGTTCGTCCGGGAGCGCACGGCGATCCCGCTGTCCGACGTAGGTCGCCGCGACGCGTCGTAGGATCCTGGAACGGATAGCCTTGGCTGCCGCGGAGCCGAGATACGGACCCACATATCCCACATCGGAAGTTGGCTTTGGGTCGGATCCGTCAGGTGTGGTCGGGCCAGAGTTGCCGAGCGCGACCGCAGGCGGCAGATTCCACCCGCCGATTGTAACCGTGCGTTATCTGCCCGAGGCGGCTGCAGCGCGGTGATCGGATACACCTGGAGAGTCGGCACCGCCTCGAGCGGCCGCGACCCGTCAACCGGCGACCTGTCCGGTGACTGCACCTTTCCGTGGACACTGCCGAAATCGCGGTGAACTGGGGGAGCCCGGGACCGCGCTGTCCGACGCGGGCTGTCGCAACGAATAGATGGGTCCGGTAACATTCAGCCTGGGCCGCCGCGGAGCCGAGATACCGGCCCGCAGATTCAGCATCGCAAGTCGTCTATGGGAACGGATCGGTCTGGTGTGTCCCGGCCCGCGCTCCAGAGCCCCCGCCGCAAACGGCAGACCCGACCCGCCGAATACAACATTGCGTTTTCAGCCCGGGGCGTCGGCGGGTAGATCGGCGGGTGGAGCACAGGTTTCCAGAGGAACATGAAGAGTCGGCAGCGCCCCGAACGGGCCTCGACTCGTCACCTGGTGACCGGCCGCGTGAGTGTAACACTGGCGGGAATCTGCCATGTCGCGGTAAGCCGGGAGTTCACGGCGACCCCGCCGTCCGACGCGGGCCAACGCGCCGCGAACCGGAACGGCCTTCCCAGAGCGCCGCGGATCCGAGATACGGACCCGCAAAGTCCGCATGTGGAGTCGGCCATGGGGACGGACTCGCCGGGAGTGCGGGTTCCGGAGCTCCAGAGACACGTCCGCAGGCGGCAGATTCCACCCGCCGATTGCCACCTTGCGTTTTGGGCGCGGGGTTCGGCGGCGGGGAGCTCCGGCGGGAACAGCGCGGGGTCCGGAGACCCCGAAGAGTCGTCGGGGCCGGTCGGGTCGCGACTAGTCAACTGGTGACCGACCGCGTGAGTACCGCTGCCGGGAAATCTGCCGCAATCGCGGTAAATCGGGGGAGCCCGGCGACCCCTCTGTCCGGTGCGCCAACTGGATCGTCCAGCCTACGCCGTCGCGGAGCTGAGATACAGACCCGCAGATTCGGTTGACGAGTCGCGCTGCAGCCGCCGAGCTCCCCGCCGACGCCCCGCGCGGGTCGAATCTGCTCTGGATCTCCAGCCCGGCCACACCGGGTGGATCTGTACTCAGAGACCACTTCCGAGGCGGAATCTGCGGGCCTGTATCTCGGCTCCGCGGCGGCTTATGCTGCCATTCCGGTACACATCGACTCGTCGCGGCATTCCGCGTCGGATAGCGGGGTTGCCGTGCGTCTTCAGTCAGCCGCGATATCGGCAGGTTCCCGGCACCGGTACACTCACACAGCCGCTCACCAGTTAACGATTCGCCGCCCGGTCGGGGCGCAGCCGGCTCTTCGGTTGTCTCCGAACACCGTGCAGCGCCCACAGAGTTCCCCGCCGACGACTCGTGTCGAACTCGCAATGTTGCAGTCGGCGGGTCGAATCTGCCACCAGCATCCAGGGCTCTAGAACTCCGGCCTGGCCAGACCGGGTGGATCCATCCCCATAGCCGACTTTCAACGCCGAATTTGCAGGCCTCTATCTCGGCTATCGCGATTCCGTCAGATTCCCGGAAGATTTGACCCGCCGATTGCAACATTGGGTTTTCAGCACGGGGGCGTCAGCGGGGAGCTCGGCGGCAGCAGCGCGGGGTTCGGGGACACGCGAAGTGGCGGCGGCGCTCTGATCGGGCCGCGAATCGTCAACTGGTGACCAACCGCGTGTATGTACCGCTGCCGGGAATCTCCTGAAATCGCGGTCGGCTGTGAGGAGCCACGGACCCCGCTGTCCTACGCGCACTGCCGCGCCGAGTCGATGGGAACCGGAATGTCCAGTCTACGCCGCAACGGAGACGAGATACAGGCCCGCAAATTCAGCCTCAGAAGTCTTCTATGGGGATGGATCTACACGGTCTGACCGGGCCGGAGATCCAGAGCCCTGGCTTCTGCCGGCAGATTCGACCCGCCGATTGCAACACAGCGTTTTCGGCGCGGGACGACGGCGAGGATGGAATTTAATACAGAGAAATGTGAGGTGTTTCATTTTGGAAAGTCTAATATGGGCAGGACCAACACAGTGAATGGTAGAGCTCTGGGGAGTGTTGCAGGCACACGGATCTTGGAGTACAGGTGCATGGTCCCTTGAAGGTGGAGTCGCAGCTAGATACGGTGGTCAAAAAGCCTTTTGGCACATTGTCCTTCATCAGTCAGAGTATTGAGTACAGAAGTTAGGAAGCCATTTTGCAGTTGTATAAGACGTTGGCGAGGCAGCATTTAGAGTAATTTGTTCAGTTCTGGGCACCATGTTATAGGAAAGGTGTTGTCAAGCTGGAAAGGGTACAGGGAACATTTAGGAGGATGTTGCCAGGACTAGAGGGTCTGAGCTACAGGGAGAGGTCGAGTTGGCTGGAACTTTATTCGTTGGAGCGCAGGAGGATGAGCGGTGATCTTATGGAGATGTATAAAATCATGAGATTTAGATTTAGATTCGGCCCACCGAGTCCGCGCCGCCCAGCGATCCCCGCACATTAACACTATCCTACACACACTAGAGACATTTTTTTATTTTCTTTTAACATTTACCCAGTCAATTAACCTACATACCTGTACGTCTTTGGAGTGTGGGAGGAACCCGAAGATCTCGGAGAAAACCCACGCAGGTCACGGGGAGAACGTACAAATTCCGTACAGACGGCGCCCGTAGTCAGGATCGAACCTAAGTCTCCGGCGCTGCATTCGCTGTAAGGCGGCAACTCTACCGCTGCGCCACCGTGCCGCAGATCAATAGATCGGGTAGATGCACAGAGTCCCTTGCCTAGAGTAGGTGAATCGAGGACAAGAGGGCCCTGGTTGAAGGTGAAGGGAACAATATCATAGGAATTTGAGGGTAAACTTTTCACACAAAGGGTGGTGGGTGTATGGAGCAAGCTACCAGAGGAGGGAGTTGAGTCTGGGACTATCCAATATTTAAGCAACAGTTAGACAGTGGCATGGATAGGACAGGTTTAGAGGGATATGGACCAAACGCGGGCAGGTGGGACTAGTGTAGCTGGGACATGTTTGCCGGCTTGGGCAAGTTGGGCCGAATGGCCTGTTTCCACGCTGTATCAATCTATGACTCGATGGCTCTACTATTCCGCTATTCTGGGAAGTGCAGATGTGCTTACAGAATATTCCGGTTTTAGGTTTATTTTATAAGAGACTGCAGAGAGCTCACAGTGGAAATGCCTTGAATGTTTTGATTGATTTAATGATACAATATGGTTCAACATAGAAGATAGGTGCTGGAGTCGGCCATTCAGATGTTCGAGCCAGCTCTGCCATTCAATACGATCGTGGCTGATCATCCAAAATCAGTACGGCGTCCCTACTTTTCCCCATATCCATTGATTCCTTTAGCCCGAAGAGCTAAATCTAACTCTCCCTTGAAAACATCCAGTGAATTGGCATCCACTGCCTTCCGTGGCACAGGATTCCACAGATTTACAACACTCTGGGTGAAAAAATTTAAATGTAACATCTCCAAGTTTGTGGATGACACAAAGCTGGGCGGCAGTGTGAGCTGCGAGGAGAACTCTATCAGGCTGCAGGGTGCCTTGGATAGGTTGGGTGAGTGCGCAGATGCAGTATAATGTGGATAAATGTGAAGTCATCCACTTTGGTGGCAAGAACAAGAAGCCAGATTGTTATCTGAATGGTTTAGGAAAAGGGGAGGTGCAAGGGGACCTGGATGTCATTGTACATCAGTCACTGAAAGTATGCATAGAGGAGCAGCGGGCAGTGAGGAAAGCAAATGGAATGTTGGCCTTCATAGCGAGAAGATTTGAATATGGGAGGAAGGAGGTCCTACTGCAGTTGTACAGGGCACTCGTGAGACCACGGCTGGAGTATTGTGTGCAGTTTTTCTCTCCCAATCGGCGGAAGGACATTCTTGCTATTGTGGGAGTGCAACGTAGGTTCACCAGGTTAATACCCGGGATGGTGGGACTGACATATGTTGAAAGAATAGGTCGATAGGGCTTATATTCACTGGAATTTAGAAGGATGAGAGGGGATCTTATAGAAACATATTAAATTCTTAAGAGATTGGGCAGGGTAGATGCAGGAAAAATGTTTCCGATGTTGGGGGAGTGTAGAACCACGGGTCACATTTTAAGAACAAGAGGAAGGCTACTTAGGACTGAGATGAAGGAAAACTTTTTCAACAAGATATTTGCGAATCCGTAGAATTCTCTGCCACAGAAGGCAGTGGAGGCCAATCCACTGGATGTTTTCAAGAGAGAATTAAATATAGCTCTCAAGACTAACGGAATCAAGGGATATGGGGAGAAAAGGAACTGGTACTGATTTTGGTTGATCAGCCATGATCATATTGAATGGCGGTGCTGGCTCGAAGGGCCGAGTGGCATACTCCTGCACCTATTTTCTATGTTTCTATGTTCCCTCCGCAACTCTGGTTAACTCATCCCTTCCCAAACAAACCAATCCCCACCCGAGGTACCTTCCCCTGTAACCACAGGAGATGCAGCACCTGACCCCATACCTCCTCCCTCGACTCTGCCCAGGGACCCCGTCAGTCCTTTCAGGTGAAACTTGCACGTAGGTTGAGGTTCACTTGCACGTACTGCAACAACATCTACTGTATCGGTTGTTTCAGGTGTGGATTTCTATATATCGGCGAGACCAAGCGCAAACTCGGCGTTCGTTTTGCTGAGCACCTTCGCTCAGACCGCCTCGACATACGTGACCTCCCGGTTGCCAAACACATTTACTCCCCTTCCCATTCCCACATTGATCTTTCTATTCCAGGCCTCCTCTATTGTCAGTGAGGCCAAATACAAAGTAGAGAAACAGCACCGCATATTTCGCTTGGGCAGCTTACAACCCAGCGGTATGAATATTGATTTATCTATCTTCAGGTAACCCTTTGCATCCCATCTCTCTCCGTTGCTCCCCCACCCTAGTTGTCGTACTAGTTTCACTGCTGTCCTGTTGAGTTTCACAGTCTGTACAACTTGTTATCACCTACCCCACACCAACAATGAACCATTGTGGGTTCCACATTTCCTTGAGCATCGTTGTTTTTTATATTTCCTTCATTCATTCGTTCCATCTACTTTCTATATTTCTCCTTTCCCTTTCCCCCGTCTCCCAATCTGAAGAAGGGTCTCGACCCGAAACCTCACATTCCTTTTCTCCGGAGATGCTGCCTGATCCGCTGAGTTACTCCAGCATCTGTGTCGATCTTTGCTGTCAATCAGCATCTGCAGTTCCTTCTTACGCTCTTTAAAATGTTGTCACAGTTTCGTACCAGCCTCTACTACCTCCTTTAACAAATCGTTCCATATACGCAAGAACGGCTCAGTGTAAAAGTTGCCCCTCAGGTTCCTATTAAATATTTCCTCTCTCACCGTAAGCCTATGTCCTCTGGTTCCTGATTCCCCCAATCTGGGTAACATACAATGTGCATTCACCCTATCCATTCCCCTCGTGATTTTCCACGCGATAATGGCTTCCACTGTTCAGATTACATCTCCAGTACTTGATGCTAATGAATAGACAATAACCCAACGCTACCGTTTCAAGCTCTCTGCATCTCGGTTCGGTGTAAATTGTCCACCTGCACTATTCTTATTAGTACATTTCAACATTTACCCAACACGGTTTCGAATTTCGCAGCGGCGTCGTCAGATTCTTCACTGCTTCAAGTCTTTTCCTTCAATGTTAAATTCACTGCCGCTGCTCTTTCCAGGAATACCCGTGACTTAAAGAAGTTCTGCACCTCCCTCCGGCGAGATTCCCATCTCCTGTCAGTTCCGACCAAGGACTTTCGTCCGTAACATCATTCCTATTTCTTGTTTCATAGATGCCGCCTGACCTGTCGAGCATTGCCATCATTTGTAATTCCATTGTAAGTTGACTGTGAAATAGCAACGTTATTAAACACAGCCCGCTACCTCTTGGAAAAACAAAGTTAACGTGCAGCCGTGCCCCTGTAACGAGAGGACGTTGGTAGATGGATAATTATAAACACATGTATTCACTCAATACATGATGGTGATCCGAAACTCAGCGGTTCAATGATACTTTATTGTCACAAGTAGATAGACAGTGACATTATTTGTTTTGCTATTAATTCAGTAAAATCATGCTCTACGTAACCACAGTCATGCATAAATATGTTCAACCATTTATTCTAATAACAGTACACTTCTGATATAGAACACAAAGAGTCGCCACGTTTCAGAAACAATCCTGTGCCCTTCAGACTTCAACAGTAGAAGAGCCCTAACCGGTCTGACTGGGACCATTAACGGTCAAGTGGGATTAGCACAGTTATTTGGGGCCAGTATTGACGCGATGGGCTGATTGCTCTCCATTCTGAAAAATGATCCCGACCCGAAACCTTGCGTATCCATTCCCTCCACGAGAGTGTCCTGACCCGGTGAGTTCCTCTCGCACTTTATGTTTTGCTCAAGATTCTGGCACCTGCAGTTCCGTGTATCTCCATTTTGTTGCTTTTGCTTTGTACGTTTCAATGATTCTGCTATTCGTACTGAAAGCTCGCTAAATTGTCATCTGATTGTAACATATTTTTAACGCTGGGGTCTGAGATTGGACGACTGCCATTTGAAAAGTGATAATCTGAACAAAAATCTGCAAATGCTGAAACGAAAACGTAAACCGAACACGCAGGAAATACTCGATAGGTCAGGCAGCATCTGTGAAAATAGAAACCGAGTCAATCTTGGAGGCCAAAGATATTCAATCAAAATTGTTCTTATTTTAGATATTCAGCGTCTACCGTGACATTTTTGGGATGTTCCTACTATCTCACTTGCTGGTAAGATCTGGTGTTGCCTTTCGATCTGGAATATTAACTATGTTTCTCTTCGCAAAGGCCCGCCCGACCTGCTGAGTATTTCCAGGTTTTTCTGTTTTATTTTAATCCGTTTGATTAACAAGGCAAAAATGGATTAAACTATAATTGAGCATCACGTTCCATTGTTTGTAACCTTACACTGGTCGGTCATCCAAACCTTCGGCTTTAAACCAACAGCGCGATGTTTTAGGATCGGAATACAACGTGCTGATGGAACTCAGCGGGTCAGGCAGCATCTGTGGAGGGAATTGACAGACGACGATTCCGGTCGAGCCCCTCTTTCATACTGATTGTGGTAGGAGGAGAAAGCTGCAAAAGAGACGTGGGGCCGGAATAAAGTCTGGCAAGTAGGAGGTGGATAGACGCAAAGTGCTGCAGTAAATCAGGCAGCATCTCTGGAGAACAAGGATAGGTGAACTTTCGTGTCGGAACGTTTCTTCAGAGGTACAAAAAGCTGGAGTAACTCAGCGGGTCAGGCAGCATCTCTGAAGATAAATAATAGGTGACATTTCTTTCAGTCTGAAGAAAAGTTCAGAGCCGAAACGTCACATATTTTTTTCTTCAGAGATGCTGCCTGACCCGCTGAGTTACTCCAGCACTTTATGTCTATCTTCGTTAGAAACTAGCTCCTGTAGTTCCTCCCAACAGTAGTATTACGTGGATTTATTCAAAAAATGCCGGAGTAACTCAGCAGGTCAGGCAGCATCTCGGGAGAGAAGGAATGGGTGACGTTTCGGGTCGAGACCCTTCTTCGTAGTATTACGTGGATTCGTGTGAGGGGAGGGGTGATTGGCAGATGGTTGAAAATAATTAAAACAGCTAAAGGTGAAAAGGAGAAAAAAATCCTGTTAGCTGTGGAAAGAAGACGAGAGAAATGTAAAGCCAGGGCGAGGGATATCGATGGAAGGGAACATGGGGTGGGGGGATAGTGGGAGGAACAGATGCCGTTTCGGGTTAGGGGCACATGACAGTGAGAGAGGGTGTAGGGGATATTAGTTAACATTGGAGAATTCAGTCTTCATACCGAAGATAGATACAAAATGCTGGAGTATCGCAGCGGGCCAGGGGGCATCTGTGGAGGGAAGGAATGGGTGATGATTCCCATCCCTTCTCTCCCGAGATGCTGCCTGCCCAGCTGAGTTATTCCAGCATTTTGTGTCTGTCTTCGGTTTGAACGCGCATCTGCAGTTCCGTCCTACACATCAATCTTCATACCGTTGGGTTCTAAGCTAAGCCAGCAGAATACGAGGTGCTGTTCCTCCAGTCTGCCTGTGGCCTCTCTCTGACAACGGAGGAGGACAAGGACAGATAAGTGGGTTTGGGAATGGGAAGGGTAGTTAAATGGCCGGTAAAGCAAGAACCCGGGCAACGAGCTTCGATTCAACGCGACGGTCTAATTACTTTTTAAAAACCGGACGATAATAATAAATGGATCAGCTATCACCTTCTTCGTTTCCTCCCGGAACCTCCTCTGGACAAGAGCATAAATACAAGTGTTTGTGCTGGAACTCAGATACATGAGCAGAAGCGCTATTCTAATCGCGAGATAAATGGACCTCGGGGTGTCGACCGCTAAACTCTGCGTGACTTCGAAACACAAGTCGAGTATCGTAACCGGAGTCCACAGCGCAGTGAAGCTGCCCGAGATGGCAAATAACAGAATCATTGAATTCCTCCGGTTTCTGATCTCGGGATCACAGATATTACCGTCCACTCGGCGCTTCAGGGCGCTGCGAATTCGACTGACCTGTACAATGTGCCTGACGGTCAGTGAATTTAACAGCAGTACCAGCGGCAGTGGCAGCAGCGGTACCAACAGTTTGGAGAACCATTTGTACGTCTTCCATGCGGGCGATGAAGCATATTCCGTAACTGTACGGCAGCCCCATCGTATATCACCGGCAACATAGCGGGGCTCATACAGAAAATAAACTGGAATATGGATCAAAAATATGAACAAACACACGGTCGTTAGAATCACTGCGGCGGTTCTCTCGGTGCAGTATTGTGATTTTAATTTCTGGCAACAAATGGCGAAGAAGCGGTCGACTGTGAATGACACCGTGGACCAGACGGAGAATTGCACGCAGGATATTTGTATAAAGGATGTAAGACGACACGTACAGGTGTATGCCAGGAATGAATGCGGAAAATGATAGCTGAGGACGTTACCCACGATGACATTAAATATACAGACCATTGTGTCTGCGACTGCCATAGTTAGCATGTAACGGATGACCACTTTGGAGAGGCCGCACATTCTCCGGGACAGGACCACCAGAGAGAGAACGTTTGCTGTAACAAGATGACAAGGCAGGTAATTACCAGAGAGAAACACCAGCATCGAGAACGTGTCTTTGGCCATGGAAACGCTGGGAATAACTGAACCGGGAACATTGTAACTGCTGCCGTCAATATTGCAGGGCAGACATCATTGGCTGTGTGAAGGGGACGATGTTGGATATTCAACAACAGACCAATTGCCTTTATCGATCGGGGCATTGGGTCTAAGGGTCAGGTTGCAGCTTCATAGCTACTTTCTACCTCATTGGAAACCCTCGGACTATCTTTGATCAGACAGACAGCATCTCTGGAGAAAATGAATCGACATTCCTGCCATTCATTTGTCCTAAATACCGTCTATATCTCTCGTTCCACTTCCCCCTGACTCTCAATCTGAAGAAGGGGCTCGACCCGAAAAGGGCACCTATTCCTTTTCTCCACAGATGCTGCCTGACACGCCGATTTACCAGATTGTCCAGCCTGTATTCGGTTTAAACCGGCATTTGCAGTTCCTCACTACACACATTTTTGATCGGACTTTACTGGATTTATCTTGCACTAAACGTTATTCACGTTATTAACGTGATCATGTATTCGTACACTGTGGATGGCTCGGTTGCAATCATGCATTTTCATTCCGCTGACTGGTTAGCACGCAAGAAGGGCTTTTCACTGAACCTCGCCTCACGTGACAAGAAACTAGATTGAAACTCAGAAATATTCCTAAGGAATACAGATAATCAGAAGTAAAGCGAAGGAGGTGGCAACACAATAACTCACCTGGTATACCGATAATTGCAAGAATCGGGTAGCAAATCATGGTCGCATCAGCCGCCTCTATTCCCTGCATTCTCTGATGGATAGGAGCAAGATTTCGTTAATGTAAACATACAGATGCCACACTGAAGCGATTCACCGTGCAGCCTGATTTATACGTCATCCTTCTCCACTGGGAAACCAAATTACATTACAGTTCCGCATACTTCATCTCACAAACATCTCCTGCTCTTTCCATTTGAATGAACAGCTAATGTCGGCGCACGGTAATTGATACGAGTGACTCCAATAAACAGGATTACTCTGGGCCGTTCCGGGCTCACTACTGCGCACGGCCCTGAGCGGTGAACCGGAGTCTGGAGTTTATCTATCCCCCTTTTCTTACTTTACCTGCGTAAAGACTAGCTCTCTTCCTCTGTGCCTGCCTCTCTTCGTCACTTCCATTTGTATTCTTTTGGTAAGGAGTCCTGTTCTTCCGATCCTTTGGCTCAACATTCAAGGGATGCTTGATTCAGCGTCAAGCGACGACTTCATAAGGTCGTCATCAGTGATCGGAGCATAATTAGGCCATTCGGCCCATCAAGTCTACTTCGCCATTCAATCATGGCTGATCGATCTCTCTCTCCAAGCCTTCTCCACATAACCCTTGGCAGCTGTACTAATCAAGAATCTATCTCTGTTTTAAAAATATCCATTGACTTGGCCTCCACAGCCTTCTGTGGCAACGAATTCCACAGATTCACCAGCCTCCGACTAAATAAATTCCTTCTCGTCTTCTTCATAAAGAAACATCCTTTAAATCTTAGGCGATGTCGTCCAGTCCTGGACTCTCCCACTAGTGGAAACATCCCTTCCTCATTCACTCTATCCAAGCCTTTCACCCATTCGTGCATTCCAACGTGGTCCTCCCTCATTCCTCTAAACTCCAACGAGTACAGGCCTAGTGCATGCTCATCATATGTTCCTGGGATCATTCTTGTAAACCTCCTCTGGACCCTGTCCAGCGCCAGAACATCCTTCCTCTGGTATGGTGCCCACAATTGCTCACGATACTCCAAATGCAGCCTGACCAGCGCTTTATAAAGCCTCAGCATCACATCCCTGTTTTTGTGTCCTTGCCCCCTTGAAATAAGACTTGACTTCTTATTGACGTCCAAGGGCAGTGGGGGGACATAATTTTATGCCCGGGTCAGAGTTGAACCAAAGTGGTGCCGTCTACCAGTAAATTAACAGCCGACAAAGGTGCAATTCAGTTGTTCAGAAGCCAACAAGAGGAAGGCAGTAATATTGTGATTAAAGGCTCTACCCTAGACAGAGAAATGCATGGTGGGGCAGGATAAATGAGATATGTGTGATTGGTCAGAATGTGGAAAAATAGGAACAGGGGCAACCAAATGATAATCTCAAAATTCACCATAAAAAGCACCCTATCGGTGAGCGTCACAGTTGGGGTTGACAACTGTTCTGCCCAAGAACAGAGGACATTGTCGAGAGTTGTGGATGCAGCCCAGTCCATCACACAGCCCAGTCCATCACACAGCCCAGCCCATCACACAGCCCAGCCCATCACACAGCCCAGCCCATCACACAGCCCAGCCCATCACACAGCCCAGCCCAGCCCATCACACAGCCCAGCCCATCACACAGACCAGCCCATCACACAGCCCAGCCCATCACACAGACCAGCCCATCACACAGCCCAGCCCATCACACAGACCAGCCCATCACACAGCCCAGCCCATCACACAGCCCAGCCCATCACACAGCCCAGCCCATCACACAGACCGGCCGCCCCGCCATTAATTCCATCTACACTTCCCGCTGCTCCTGTAAAGACCCACACCCTGGTCACAACCTCTTCCCCTCTCTTCCATCAGGCTGATGATACAAAAGCTTGAAACCACATACAATCTAATTCAAGAACATCTTCATCCCGGCTGTTATCAGATTACTGAACGGTTCTCCTATAAGCTAAGGATATAGTTTGGATCTTCCAATCTTCCTTGTTATGTCCCGAGAAGCTTTCATTTCAACCTGCACATTTATTTGTGGCTGTAACATTATATTCTGCATTCTGTTCGCGTTCTCTTTTTGAATTGCTCGTTGTACGGATGTGGTGTGATTATACTCATGATCTGGATGGTGTGAATGACCTGGACTATTTGCGAAACAGTATCTCGATACATGTGACGATAGCAAACCACTACTAATACCACGAGTGCTCACTATCAATAAAATGTTAAAGTTCCACCTCCGCAACATTTTTTCTCTCCTACTCTCCACATCTCTTAATTTCTTAAGGCACATAAATCTTCAAATCTCTTTTTTGAATAAACAAGGACTGAACCTCCAGGGCCTTCCAGGGTAGAGAAGTCTGAAGACTTTATTTCTCTATCCGTTGCATCTTACAAGTCGTAAATGCCCTACCCAACTTTCTAACACTCTGTCTGACTGGGTCTAGACCACTCTGCCACAGGAAACATTTCATGATCATAATTATAGTTTATTAGCCAATAATGTTTTGCAACATACAAGGAATTTGATATGCCATACAGTCATACCAATAAAAAGCAACAAAACACAAAAAAATACATTTTAACATAAACATCCACCGCAGTGACTCCTCCCCATTCCTCACTGTGAAGGAAGGCGAAAAAAAGTTCAATCTCTTCCCTTCTTTGTTCTCCCACAGTCGGGGGCCTTGAGCCTTCCATTGACGGGCGATCCTGGCTCCCATAGTCGGCGGTCGGGCTCTGGATTGGGGCGATCAAGCTCCCACATCGGGGGATCTCAGCTCTTCACGCCGGGTGATCAGACCCCAGGTCGGGGCCTCGTCGAACCTCCTGCGAATTTGGAGCTTCCTGACATCAGTCTCTACCCGAGACTGCGAGCTCCTCGATGCTGGAATCCACAGGTGTTGATCCCAGGCAAGGGATCGCAGGCTCCAATGGTAAATCCACTGCCCCGTGGTGGGGCTCAAAGTCAGTCTTGAGCAAGCCCACCAGCTCCATGATGTTAGGCTGCAGAGCGACCGGAGATACGATCCGGAAAATATTTGCATCTCCGGCAAGGTAAGGGATTGAGAAAAAGTTTCCCCTGAACCCTCCCCCACCCCCCACAGAAACCAAACCAGAGAACATTAAACATACTTTTAAAACCACCCTAAAAATAACAAAAAACACGAAAAGCCATACAGATCGTTGGCAACGCTGCCATTGCTGACGGCGCCACCCGGTGGAATGTACCCGACAAACAACCAAATGAGCGCCTATTAAAAGTTCCAGAGATCATGATCATGTCTTTTTTTTTTCATTGAAGAGAATGCAGTGGTCTACCCGACCACGGGAGAATGGTGAGCAAAATTAGAGCACATAATATTGGGGGTAAGATGTTGACATGGTTAGAGAATTGGTTGGCGGACAGAAAGCAAAGAGTAGGAGTAAACGGGTCCTTTTCAGAATGGCAGGCAGTGGCGAGTGGAGTGCCGCAAGGCTCGGTGTTGGGGCCACAACTGTTTACCATATATATTAATGGACGAAGGAATTGGAAGCAACACAAGCAAGTTTGCAGATGACACAAAGCTGGGTGGCAGTGGGAACTGCGAAGTGGATGTTAGGAGATTGCAGGGTGACCTGGACAGGTTGAGTAAGTGGGCAGATGCGTGGCAGATGCAGTATAATATAGATAAATGTGAGGTTATCCACTTTGGCGGCAAAAACAAGGAGGCAGATTATTATCTCAATGGTGTCAGGTTAGGTAAGGGGGAAGTGCAGCCATACCTGGGTGTCCTTATACACCAGTCACTGAAAGTTGGCGTGCAGGTACAGCAGGCAGTGAAGAAAGCTAATGGCATGTTGGCCTTCATAACGAGAGGATTTCAGTATAGGAGAAAAGAGGTCCTTCTGCAGTTGTATAGGGCCCTGGTTAGACCACATCTGGAGTATTGTGTACAGTTTTGGTCTTCTACTTTGTGGAAGGTCATCCTTGTAATTGAGGCAGTGCAGCGTAGGTTCACGAGATTGATCCCTTGGATGGCGGGACTGTCATATGAGGAAAGATTGAAAAGACGAGGCTTGTATTCACTGGAGTTTAGAAGGAAGGGAGGGGCTCTTATGGAGACATATAAAATTATAAAAGGACTGGACAAGCTCGATGCAGGAAAAATGTTCCCAATGTTGTGGGAGTCCAGAACCAGGGGGCACAGTCTTAGATTAAAGGGGAGGCCATTTAAAACTGAGGTGAGAAGAAACTTTTTCACCCAGAGAGTTGTGAATTTAGGAATTCTCTGCCACAGAAGGCAGTGGAGGCCAAATCACTGGATGGATTGAAGAGAGAGTTAGATAGAGCTCTATTGGCTAGTGGAATCAAGGGATATGGGTTACTGATTGTGGATGATCAGCCATGATCACAATGAATGGTGGTGCTGGCTCGAAGGGCAGAATGGCCTCCTCCTGCACCTATTTTCGATGTTTCTATGTTTCTATGAATCATGTTAGGAATTCACAAGAGGGACTGATTGTTTGATTACTGATTAAATGGCACAGGTAGTGGCAAGCGGTTGCTATAAGTGAACGCATCATGCATCTCTTCCGTGGAAACAATAGATTGTTTCACTGTCTTCAGTGTTTAAACAGATTAATACTAGAGAGCGGAACTCGGAGTGATCTTTGATGGCACACACAGAGGAAGTGATGGGAGATCAACCTTGTAAATGTAAGGGCTAATATTACGAATGCAGCAATGTGGGTTTTATTGCAGAAGTGTAAAAGCTCCATCTCGGATTATTCCTGGGGCATCCTGTTGTCAGCATGGAAGCGCGGTTTATGGCTGATCGTATCCTCTGATATCAGCAACTGGCCTCAAAGCTTTGAAGTGTTAAGAAGAACATCTTGCCACATGGACTGCCCTTTGTTCCCAAGAAAGAAGAGGTCAGGATGGACACCACGACACGGAAGTCCCGAAGGACACATAAAGGTTTATAGTGCATTGTAAATTTGCCATATAAGGCAGCGATGGAAAAATACTGGCACATGTATTTAGGGTATAAAATGTGTGTAAATGTAAGCTTTCGGAGAGAGAGGCTACACTAGCTGCCTGGGTGTTTCTAAATGCTTCAGTATCTAGACTCTCTCCCACCTGGGTGAGTAGAATAATGAGGTTAAACAAATTCGGTTGTCTGCCTGTTTTTTCTAATAGGCCACGGACTACAGTTGCTTGTATGAGACTGGGTAGAATGTCTCCATTATCAGGGTTCAGAACAGTCTTTCCATCAGCAAGAGTACAGTGTGATTCTCCTCTGCTTCATTGCAGACATTCAATGATTTTTAAACATTGTGATAATGCCTGCCTCAACTACCTCCTCTGGCAGCTCGCTCCATACACCCACCACCCTTTGTGTGAAAATGTTACCCCTCTGGTTCCCATTAAATCTTTCTCCCCTCACCTTAAACCTTTATCCTCTGGTTCCAGAGTCCCCTACTCTGGGCACAAGACTTTGTGCATCTTCCCAATCTATTCCTCTCATGATTTTGTGCACTTTGATAGGATTACCCCTCATCCTCCTGCACTCCAAGAAGAGAGTCCTAGCCTGCTCAACCTCTCCCTGTAGCTCAGGCCCTCGAGTCCTGGCAGCATCCTTGTAAATCTTCTCTGTATCCTTCGTCTTGCTCCGACACATGGCAACTTACTTTCTCTGCACGAAAAAAGTTTCACCATCACTCGAGACACAATGGGGAGGGTGAGATTGGGGCAATAAAATAGGCTCATTAAAGGAAGCAGTTGGGAGGAGGTGTACATAGAACACAGAATAGTACAGCACAGGAACAGGCCCTTCGACCCACAATGTCTGTGTTGAACATGATGCCAGCTCATACTAATTTCATCTGCCTGTACATGATCCATAACCCTCCATTCTACACATATCCACGTGCCTTGTTAAAAGCTTTTTTAAAAGCCTCTTTAGTGCTGCTATCATATAGTTTAGATAGCTGTGAAGGAAAATAACTGCAGATGCTGGTACAAATCGAAGGTATTTATTCACAAAATGCTGGAGTAACTCAACGGGTCAGGCAGCATCTCTGGAGAGAAGGAATGGGTGACTTTTCGGGTCGAGACCCTTCTTCAGACTGATTTTAGATAGCTGTGTCTGTTGGCACATACATTGCTAGATTACCACATGGTATGCTGCTCTGGAACGTTAGATTGCATGGGATCAAAGGAGAGATAGCTGAATGGATAGAAAATTGGCTTCTTGGGAGGGAGTAAAGGGTAATGGTGGAGGGTATCTTCCCAAACTGGTGGCCTGTGACTAGCGGTGTGCTTCAGGGTTCGGTGCTGGGCCAGTTACTGTTTGTCATTTATATCAATTATTTGGTTGAGAACATACATGGCAAGAATATAAAGTTTGCCGATGATACAAAAGTTTGCTGATGATACAAAAGTGGATGGTATTAAAGATAGTGAAGATGGTTGTGAAAAATTGCAGCAGGATCTTAACTGATTGGCCAGCTGGGCTAGAGAATGGTTGATGGAATTTAATACAGAGAAATGTGAGATGGTCAAAAAGGCTTTTGGTACATCAGTCAGAACATTTGAATATAGAAATTAGGAGGTCGTGTTGCAGTTGTTTAAGACATTTGTGAGACTACATTTAGAGTATAGTGTTCAGTTCTATGTTGTAGGGAAAATGTTGTCAAGCTGGAAAGGGTGCACAGATGACTTACAAGAACATTGCCAAGACAGAGAGGATTTACGAGGATGTTGCCACAACTAGAGGGGTTGACCTGCAGGGAGAGGTTGAGTCGGCCGATTTTAGGTTAGTAACCTAAAATTTGAAAATTCAATATTCATACCATTGGGTTGCATGATACCCAAGCAAAATATGAGGTGCTGTTCTTCCAGTTTGTTTGTGGTCTCACTCTGACAATGGAGGAGGCCCAAGACAGAAAGTTAAATAGGGGAATGTGAAGAGAAAGTGACAATTAAAATTGTCATTAACTAGTAGACCTAGCAGATCATAGTCAGAGTGATACAGCATGGAAACAGGCCCTTTGGCCCATCGTGCCCACACCGGTCAACATGTCCCAGCCGCACTAGTCCCACCGGCCCACGTTTGGCTCATATCCCTCCAAACCTGTGCTATCCATGTATCTGTCTAACTGTTTCTTAAACGTTGGGACAGTCCCTGCCTCAATGACCTCCTCTGGCAGTTCTGGCAGGTTTTCACATTACAAGTGGTGTTCGGTGAAACAGTTGCCTCGTCTACATTTTCTCTCGCTGATGTACAGGGGGCACAGCTGGAACATCAGGTGCAGTAGATGAAGTTAGAGGAACCTCTCTCTAACCTGGAAGGACTGTTGGAATCACTTTATTCACAAAATGCTGGAGTAACTCAGCAGGTCAGGCAGCATCTCGGGAGAGAAGGAATGGGTGACGTTTCGGGTCGAGACCCTTCTTCAGACTGATGTCGGGGCTGTTGGAATCACTGGATGGATATGACAGAGGAAGTAATAGGGCAGGTGTTACATCTCCTGCGGTTGCAGGGGAGAGTACCTGGGGAGGGGATGGTGTTGGTTGAAGAGCTGAGTGAACCAGGGATTTGTGGAGGGATCAGTCTCTGAAGAAAACAGGAAGAGTTGGGGATGGGAAAATGTGTCTCGTGGTGAGGTCATGTTGAAGGGGACGGAAATATGGGAGCATAATGCACTGGATGAAATGTGAGGATCAGGGGAACTCTATCCTTTCTCTGGTCTGGGGGCAAGGGGCAGTGAGAGCAGAACTATGGGACACAGAGGAGAAGGGGGTGAGGGATCCATCTTTGACAGCGGGGGGGGGGAACCACACTTACTAAAGGCAGAGGACATCTCGAATGGGAAACCTCTTCTCGGGAGCAGATGCGGCGAAGATGAAGAGATTGAGAGCAGGGGGTGGCATTTTTGCAAAAAGTAGAGTAGGAGGAGGAGGAGTCCAGATAACTTGGAGTCGGTGGGTTTAGAGTGCAGATCAGCTGATAGTCTGTCGCCTGTGATGGAGGAAAAGAGATCAAGAAAAGAAAAATCTCTATTCTAGAATGAACATTTCCCCTCCCACCCGTGACCTAGCTGTCTCACTAGTCTGTTCATCTAAATTGGACTGCTTCCAACCCGTCACTCTATCCTCCCTTGCAAAGCTTATCTCCGCTATGAAACCTGCAACCTGCCCCCTTGATCCTGCCCCCACTGCCCTTCTGAAGGATGTCATTGCAATAGCTGGTCCCAGCATCCTCTCTATTATCAACAGTTCTCTGGCCACTGGCACTGTTCCAACCAGTTTCAAGCACGCGGTGGTCCAGCCCCTACTGAAAAAACCTAACCTAGACCCCACCTTGCCTAGCAACTACAGACCCATTTCCAAACTGCCATTCCTGTCAAAAGTCCTTGAAAAGGCAATCCTTAACCAATTAGTGCCCTACCTGCACCAAAACACCATCCTGGAAAGTTTCCAGTCAGGTTTCAGAGCCCACCACAGCACAGAGTCTGCCTTGTTGAAGGTACACAACGACCTGCTTCTCGCCATCGACACCGGCGACTGTGCAATCCTGCTCCTTCTCGACCTCAGCGCAGCATTCGATACAGTGGACCACACCATCCTTATTGACCGTCTCCGGTACGCGGTTGGCATTGACGGCACTGCCCTGAGCTGGTTCGCTTCGTACCTCAAAGATAGGAGTTTCGCCATCAACATAGGCAGTTATTCCTCTGCTCCAGCTAGCCTCTCCTGCGGAGTTCCACAAGGCTCAATCCTAGGCCCCATTCTCTTCTCTCTATACATGCTCCCCCTTGGCCAAATCATTCAAAGGCACGGCATTTCTTTCCACTGCTATGCCGATGACACTCAGCTTTACCTCCCCCTGAAACCCAACAACCAGTCAAATTTAAACAGCCTCTCACACTGCCTTGAGGACATAAAATGTTGGATGGCACACAACTTCCTCCAATTAAATGAGAGCAAGTCTGAGGTCATCCTATTCGGCCCCCCCGACTCCATCAAATTGATAACAGGCAGTCTTGGAAGCCTATCCTGCCTAGTCAAACCGCATGTCAAAAACCTCGGCATGATATTTGACTCTGCATTAAAATTTGATAAACAAGTCAACGCTGTGGTAAAAGCCAGCTTCTTCCAACTTCGAACCATAGCTAAAATCAAACCTTTCCTCAAATTCGACGACACAGAAAAAATCATTCACGCTTTCATTTCCTCCCGCCTAGACTACTGCAACTCCCTATACACTGGGATCAGCCAATCTTCCCTGTCCCGCCTGCAACTGGTCCAAAACGCCGCAGCGAGACTCCTGACGGGTACCCGTAAAAGGGACCACATCACCCCGATTCTGGCCTCTCTCCACTGGCTCCCTGTACGGTACAGAATCAACTTCAAGCTCCTCCTATTCACGTATAAAGCCCTAAATGGACACTCCCCCCCCCTACATCAAAAATCTTCTAACCCCCCTCTCTAACTCCAGGTCCCTCAGATCGGCCGACTTGGGGCTATTCACTATCCCACGGTCTAGGCTTAAACTCAGGGGTGACCGCGCTTTTGCGGTTGCAGCTCCTAGACTGTGGAACAGCATCCCTCTCCCGATCAGAACTGCCCCCTCCATCGACTCCTTTAAGTCCAGGCTCAAAACATATTTCTACTCCCTAGCGTTTGAGGCTCATTGAGGAGGCGCTGTGAACTGTTTGCGTGCTACTGTATGTTTTCATTTTTTTTTCTATTGGAACCTAATCAAATGTACAGCACTTTGGTCAACGTGGGTTGTTTTTAAATGTGCTATACAAATAAAATTGACTTGACTTGACTTGACTATTCCATTGAGAGTCGGAGGATGAGGGGAGATCTTATAGAGGTGTACAAAATCATGAGAGGAGTAGATTGGGTAGATGCCCAGAGTCTTTTACGCAGAGTAGGGGAATCGAGGACCAGAGGATATAGGTTCAAGGTGAAGGGGAAAAGATTTAATAGGAATCTGAGGGGTAACATTTTCATACAGAGGGTGGTAGGTGTATGGAACAAGCTGCCAGAGGAGGTCGTTGAGGCTGGGACTATCCCATCGTTTAAGAAACAGTTGGACAGGTACATGGATAGGACAAGTTTTGGAAGGTTATGGACCAAGCGCAGGCAAGTGGGACTAGGGTAGCTGGAACATTGTTGGCAGGTGTCGGCGAGTTGGGCTGAAGGGGCTGTTTCCACACTGTATCAATCTATGACTCTATGAGAATGAGGTGTCAGACACTCAATAGTTCAATAGGTTCAATAGTGTTTTATTTGTCACATGTGCAACTGCACAATGATTAATTTGCATATATTACACATGCGGGCGCCACCATGTTTTAGCGTCATTATTCAAAGTCCAAAGTCCGGTCGGTCCGCCCGCTCGATGTACTGGAGCCCTTGCACGAACCAACATCCCTCTCCTCTCCTGGACATCTCAGTGTCCCAGGAACGGCTCCTGCGGCCGACCATTAAGGTGCTGGAGGCAATACCCCGGGTCACCCTCCCACCAGCCCACGCTCCTCTCATGCAACATCTCCAGCTCCCTCCCGGTTACACCGGCCAATGGGCCATTGGGCAGGGCACCTATCCTGCCTCAGATGGTTCTCAGGAACCGGGTAAATGAGCCCCCCTTCCACCACCCTGGTCATTTCGCCAGTTCTACAGGTCACCTCAGATTCTTCAGATCACACCTTCCCCAGCCAACAATGGGCCAAGCAAGGTTCAACCCTGCTTTAGGTCCTTTGTTGCTGACCCTGATTTGTTCTGGTCTTTTCTCTCCTCTGGCTCTCACCCCACCCCCTACATTCAGTCTGAAGAAGAGTCCTGACACAAAATGTCACCTAATCCTTTTTCTCCAGTGATGATGCCTGGCCAACTGAGTTACTCCAGCACTTTGAATCTATCTGTGGTATAAACCAGCATCTGCAGTTCCTTGTTTTTACAAGAACCGGAGGACATAGATTTAAGGTGAGAAGAGAAAGATTTAATAGGAACCTGAGGGGCAAGTTTTTCAGAAGATGGTGGAGATTTGGAACCAGCTGCCAGAGGAGGTAGTTGAGGTTGGTACTGTAACAACATTTTAAAAGACATTTGAACAGGGATGTGGATCGATACATAGATACATACTGTAGATACATAGACATTAGGAGCAGGAGGAAGCCATTCGGCCCTTCGAACCAGCACCGCCATTAAATGTGATCATGGCTGATCATCCACCATTAGTACCCCGTTCCTGCCTTCTCCCCATAGCCCTTGATTCCACTAGCCCTAAGAGCTCTATCGAACTCTCTTTTGAATGCATCCAGTGAATCGGCCTCCACTGCCTTCTGAGTCAGAGAATTCCACAAATTCACAACTCTGCATGAAAAGGTTTTTCCTCATCTCAGTTCTAAATGGCCTACCCCTTATTCTAAAACTGTGGCCCCCGGTTCTGGACTCATGTTTCCTGCATCTAGCGTGTCCAATCCCTTAATAATTCTATATGTTTCTATAAGATCCCCTCTCATCCTTCTAAATTCCAGTGAATACAAGTCTAAATTCCAGTGAATACAGGAAAGTTTCGAGGGATAAGGGCCAAACGCGGGCAGATAGATGGGACATCTTGATCGACATTGACGAGATGGGCCGAGGAGCTTGTTTCAATGCTTCAAAATCAATGAAAATAAAATAAAAACATGTAGGAAAGTACTGCAGATGCTGGTTTAAACCGAAGATAGACACACGAACATGAGGTGCTAAGTTTGAAGAAGGGTCTCAACCCGAAATGTCCCCTATTCCTTTTCCCCAGAGATGCTGCCTGGCCCGCTGAGTTACTCCGACTTTTTGTGTCCATCTTCGCTTTAAACCAACATCTCTGTAGTTCCTTCCCACACATTCTGTTTGACTCTTTCACTGGCAATGCAACGCTGCCGGCCACCGAACTCGCTCAGTAGCGCCACTGTCGGCTGTGGCCGGTGGTGCAATACATTCAACTTCACCAGTCTGTCTCCCTGCGGGCAGAATCAAAAGCTGCCAGTAGCGAGTGAAACCCTCGCCACAAGTGAAGGCAACTTGAGGTGCGGTTTTGTAACGGCTCCTACTGCAACTCGCCTCAACGCCCGACTCAGGTACGGCGCGACCCAACACATGTCGGGATATATCGAGGGTTCCGAAGCTGGAACTTGCAAGCTGTGAACATGTCGGGCACACAAGGCTTTACCTAAATACACACGTTCCCATGAGGAGAGTCAGTCGCACTAGAAGTAATCAGTTGCAGTGCACTAAATACACACCCGAGCGGTTTGCAACTTCCAGCGAGAAAAGTTATTTTATTTGCAATGTTCGGGTGAGTTCATTCAACCCTCGATAATTTTTTTTCACGCTCGAAGATCGTTCTTTTGCGATCAAACTACATGTAAACATTGGGCGCCGGGCTGAAGTGAATCGAAGGCCTCTGTAACTTTTTAACGACCTTGCGTAAAATGGCGCTTTAAATAGTAACTCAGGCGCAGGCTGCAAAGCGGTGTCTGGACATGAAGCCTGGACTCGGACCGACACTCGGACATGGATTTAAGTGTGCAAAGCTCTCTGGTGGAAAGCGGATTCCCCTGTATACGCGCTCATTATAACAAGCCTGGACAGATACAAAGGCGCTGAACTTTTCACATGTCCTTCATTGTTACTAATTGTGTTTGACATTGGATCGGTAAGTTTAGAGAGACCGTATGGAGACAGGCGGGCGGCATTTTTAAAGAGGCCAATTAACCCACAAACACCGCTCGTCTTTCGGATGTGGGAGGAAATCCACGCGGTCGCAGAGAGAATGTGCAAACGCTACACATACAACACCCGAGGGCAGGCTCGAACCCGGGACCGTGACGCTGCGCGGCAGCAGCTCTATCAGCTGCACCACTGTGCTGCGTCTAAACGTGTCTTCTCTCTAAACATGTGACGACACTGTTCTGTTTCATGCTCTTGCATGTTACGCTGATGTATCAGACTGCCGAGGATAGACACAAAAAACTGGAGTAACTCAGCAGGTCAGGCAGCATCTCTGGAGAGAAGTAATGGGTGACGTTTCGGGTCGAGACCCTTCTTCAAACTGTCGAGTTTAAAATTAACTTCCCTTTTGTCAACGTTGTAGTTCATCCAATCGCATTCTCCACGTCCCTTCCGCATTCCATCTCCGCGATATGAAACATGATTGCGTTCAAGGTTTTTCAGTTCAGTTGAACATTTTCACTCGCCCTCCCCCCTCCCACATTCCAAAGACGTGCAGGTTTGTAGGTTAATTGGCTTCTGTAAATCGTCCCTTGAGTGTGGGATAGAACTAGTATATGGATGATTGCTGGCCAGCATGGACTCAGTGGGCCACAGGGCTTGTTTCATGCTGTATCACTAAACTAGAAATTGACAAGGTTAATGGCAGGATTTGAAGGCCTGAGCTATAGGGAGAGATTAGTTAGGCTAGGACGTATAGAGGTGTTTAAAATAATGAGGGGAATAGAAATGGTAAATATACATTTTTTTGTTTCCCTGGATAGGGAAATGAAGAAATAGGGACATCGGTGTAATGTGAGAGGGGATAGACAATAGCAGCCTGAGGGGCAATCATTTTACACTGGGGGTCTGACGTTCCAGATGAAGTGGTTGAAGCGGGTACAAAAACAACATTTAGAAGGCATTTTGATCGGTGCATGGATAAAAAACATTTGTTTGGATATGGGTCAAATGCAAACAAATGGGTCTTGCTTAGATGAGGCATCTTATTGTGTTTGGATCAGTTGAGGCACATGGCTTGTTTCCATCAAAGACAGACACAAAATGCTGGAGTAACTCAGCGGGACAGCCAGCATCACTGGTTAGAAGGAATGGGTGATGTTTTGGGCCCTGAAGAAGGGTCTCGACCCAAAATATCACCCATTCATTCTATCCAGAAATGGGCCTGTCCCGCTGAGTTACACCAGCATTTTGTGTCTATCTTTGGTGTAAACCAGCATCTGCAATTCCTTCCGACATGTGGCGTGTTTCCATGCCATATGAGTCTGACTCTCTGATGATGAATTTTAAATTGATTGTAACTAAATGCAGTGGAAATTAATTTACTTGAAATTTATGGGAACAGAGTATATTTTGCCACAGGGAAAACCTGAAGCTTGAATTTTGTGGGAATTGGTTTATTTTGCAAAGTTTTGAACAGGTTAATGGATCGGGCAAGTGACTGAAATGTCCGTCAGCAAAATGTTTAGGAGCAACAACCACTGTTCTAAGAGTATTAAAGTTGTGATGGAAAAAGACAGGGCAGCCCCACATGCTAAAATTCTGAATTGGAGCAAAGCCAACTTTAATGGTATTAGACAGGAACTTACTGGAGCAAGTTCTAGAGCAGATGGATCTAGGAGTGCAAGTACAATGCTGGGTGGCACTGTGAGCTGCGAGGAGCATGCTATGAGGCTGCAGGGTTACTTGGATAGGTTGGGTGAGTGGGTAGATGCATGGCAAATGCAATATAATGTGGATAAATGTGAGGTTATCCACCTTGGAGAATGTGGATCGATGAAGTTTTTAGTCAGAACCCTTCTTCCGACTGATTGTGGGGGTTGGGAAAGAAAGCTGGAAAAGAGGAGAGGCAGGACACAGCATGTGTTCATCTATTACCGGCCATCGGGTTCCAACACAAAGCGTCACCTGTGCACATTCTACTGGGATGCTGCCTGACCCGCTGAGTTACTCCAGCACTTTGTGTCTATCTCCCAGATTTCTGTGTTGACAATAGGATGTTTGCATACACAAAGATCGTACAAAGACCAATACTGTAAATGGTCAGGGTACATGTTACAAGCCATTTCTCTGTAGCTGTAATACAATATTCTGCACTATGCCCAATTTTCTCTTCACAGTACCTATTGAACGTGTATGGCTTGTATATGTTTTTACTGGATACAGTTTTTCTATTCTATGTTGATGCAGATCATTATCTTATACACCTTTGTTAGATGACCCCTCATCCTCCTGCGCTGCAAGGAATAAAGCCCTAGCCCGCCCATCCTCTCCCTGTAGATTAGGTCCTGGGGCCCTTGGATACAGAGATACATAGATCATCCTATATAGCTAAAGAAGCCTGTTTTTCAGCTGTGTGTTCAAAGTGAGTTCTGTGTGAAAGTTTATAGTTGAATGACCAGTTCAGTCTTCAATCTTTTAGTTATAATTAGATAGCTTTATGTTTTATTAACTTGATATGTTCAGTTTTTAGTTAAGGTCTGCAGATCTTTTAATACTTTGCTCTGATACCAAATAACCATTTTGCCTGAATAATTTAAAAAAAAAGCTGAAACTGGACTCAGGAAATCATTATGAATTAAGTGATCGTACACTGGGATTTATGATCTTGTGTTGGAGGTGAAAGGTGGTCCTTACTCTGACAAGGCAGGAGCACTCCTTGGACTTTAGACTTTAGAGACACACAGTGAAGACAGGCCATTTGGCCCACCGAGTCCATGCCGACCGGTGATCACCGGTACACTATCACTATCCCACCCACCAGGGACAATTTACAATAAAGCCAATTAACCTACAAACCTGCATCTCTCTGGAATGTGAGAGGAAACCGGAGCACCCAGAGACAACCCACGTGGTCACATAGGGAACGTACAAACTCCGCACAGACTGCACTCGTAGGATGGAACTCGGGTCTCTTAATATTCATTTATTGTCATTGCAACGAGTACAACGAAATTAAAAAATAGCCAATCCTGACGGTGCGTACAAACATATATGCAATAAATGCAAAAACAAATAAATACATAAATACAATTAAATACAATTATATGACCGATTTTTTAACGGTGTTGCCTAGTGCAAGGTAGTGTTCAGTTCTCGTATGGCCCTGGGGTAAAAACTGTTCTTAAGTCTGTTTGTTCGGGATTTGATCGACCTGAAACGTCGACCAGAGGGCAGATGAACAAACAGACGGTGGCCGGGGTGGGATGGATCTTTTATTATTTTGCCTGCTCTACTGAGGCAGCGTAGACTGAACAGGTGCTCCAGGGAGGGCAGTGAGCAGCCGATGATTTTCTGGGCCGTCGTGATGACCCTCTGAAGGGCCTTCCTGTCCTTTTCTGAGCAGCTGGCATACCATGTGGTTATACAGTATGCCAGCACACTCTCGATGGAGCAGCGATAGAAGGACAACATGAGCTTCTCCTGCAGGTTGGTTTTCCTGAGGATCCTCAGGAAGTGGAGTCTCTGCTGTGCCTTCTTTACTGTGGTGATGGTGTTGGTAGACCAGGTGAGATCCTCTGCGATGTGCGTACCCAGGAACCTGAAAGCTGGTACCCTTTCCACACAGACCCCATTGATGTAGAGTGGGTCGTAATCTCCACTGGTTTTTCTAAAGTCAATTATAAGTTCCTTTGTTTTGGAGGAGTTCAGGACCAGATTGTTCACTGAACACCATGCTGCCAGCCTTTGGATTTCATCCCTATAGGCTGTCTCATCTCCTTCTGAGATGAGTCCAACCACAGTCGTGTCATCCGCGAACTTGATGATGGTGTTGGTGGGATGGGTGGGGGCGCAGTCGTGAGTGTAGAGGGAGTAAAGGATGGGGCTCAACACACAGCCCTGTGGTGAGCCGGTGCTCAGTGTAATGGTGGAGGAGAGGTGAGGGCCTATTTTGACGGTCTGGGGGCGGTTGGTCAGGAAGTCCTTGATCCATTGGCAGATGGTTTGGGAAAATCCAAGGTCGGAAAGTTTGGTGACCAGTCTGCTCGGGATGACCGTGTTAAAGGCAGAGCTGAAGTCGAGGAAGAGCATCCTCACATAGCTCCCCTGGTGTTCAAGGTGGGTCAGTGCAGTGTGAAGAGCAGTGTCGATGGCATCCCCTGTAGACCTATTTGCTCTGTAGGCAAACTGGTGTGGGTCGAAGGTGGGTGGGAGGCTGGCTTTGATGTGCTGCAGGACCAGTCTCTCGAAGCACTTTGTGATGACCGGTGTGAGTGCTACCGGACGGTAGTCGTTAAGACCGCTGATGACAGACTTTTTCGGCAGTGGGATGATTATGGCGGACTTCAGGCAGGGAGGGATGGTGGATTTTAAAAGGGACAGGTTGAAGATTTTTGTGAAGACCTCAGATAATTGGTCTGCACATTCCCTCAGCACTCTGCCCGTCACACCATCGGGGCCTGCGGCTTTCCTGGGATTCACTGCTCTGAGCACGCGCTTAACATCATACTCCTGCACAGTGAAGGTGTTGCTGTCAGGTGCTGGAGAGGGTGTAATGTCTGCCACTGTAGCTTTCACCTCGAAACGAGCAAAGAAACAGTTAAGTTCCTCAGCCAGCGAGGCGTCGCCGTCGGCAGTCGTGCGGTTGCTGGTCTTGTAGTTGGTGATGTGCTGGATGCCTTGCCATACCCGCCGTGGGTCATTGTTGGAAAAGTGGTCCTCAATCTTCCTCTTGTAGGACGCTTTGGCATCCTTGATGCCTCTCTTCAGGTTGGTTCTAGCAGCACTGTATAGAGCTCTATCACTAGACCTGAAGGCGGTGTTACGGTCCTTGAGGAGAGACCTGACATCCTTTGTCATCCAGGGTTTCTGATTGGGATACAACCGGATGCGTTTGTCGACGGTGACATTGTCAACACAGTTTTGGATGTAGCAAAGTACAGTTGATGTGTACTCCTCCAAGTCCTGATCCTCAAAAATATCCCAGTTGGTCCTTTCGAAGCAATCCTGCAGCTGCGAGGAAGCTCCTTCAGGCCATGTCTTAACAGTCTTTATGGTGACTGGAGCTTTCCTCCTGAGTGGGGTGTATGCTGGAGTTAGGAATATGGACAGGTGATCTGACTGCCCCAGGTGTGGTAGTGGTGCTGACCTGAAACCCTTCTTAATATTTGAGTAAACCTTGTCTAGTGTGTTTTTCCCCCTGGTAGCACATCTTATGTGTTTTTCAAGTTTCGGGAGAACTGACTTTAGGTCTGCATGGTTGAAGTCCCCGGCTATGATGTGGGCTGCTTCTGGATATGTGCTCTGTTGTGAGTTTATTGCACCGAGCAGGTAGCCTAAAGCTGTGCTAGCGTTAGCATTCGGTGGGATGTAGACTGCTGTTACTATAACCCCTGTAAATTCGCGAGGAAGGTAAAAAGGCCTGCATTTAACTGTTAGGGACTCCAGATCAGGAGAACAGTGGCTATCTATGATTTGGATGTTAGTGCACCAGCTGTTGTGCACATAAATGCATAACCCCCCCCCCCTTGCTCTTACCGGAGTCGATGTTTCTGTCCCAACGAAACGCTGTACGCCCGGCTAGCTCAATGGCTCCGTCTGGGATAAGTGGATGAAGCCATGTCTCTGTTACTAAGAGAATGCAACAGTCCTCCACGAGTTTGTTTGCTGATATCTGTAGTTTTAGTTCGTCCATTTTGTTGATGATGGATCTGGCGTTGGTGAGAAACATGCTGGGTAGCGGTGGTTTGTGTGGCTGTCTCTTTAGCTTGGCAAGTATACCGGACCGGCATCCTCGCTTTTGCTTCCTGTTTCTCCTCCGCCTGCGACGCCTGTTCGCGCCGACAACTATCCACGGAGCGCCCGGTGTCCTGGCTATCTCTTCCGGTATATTTCGCGGGTGTGGAAATTCGCGCACAAGGTCCCGATTGCACTGGAATCCGATGATCAGAAGGTCCTTTCGGTTGTAGGTAGGATTTGCCTGATTTTCCTGGTTTGCATGACTAAAATTGACTAACAGACATAACACAGATAACACACATAAAACGCACCGAAAGGGAGAGCTGTGAGCCGCTGCGTCCGTGCGCGCCGCCATCTTGATGATGGATCTGGCGTTGGTGAGAAACATGCTGGGTAGCGGTGGTTTGTGTGGCTGTCTCTTTAGCTTGGCAAGTATACCGGACCGGCATCCTCGCTTGTGCTGTAAGGCAGCAACTCTACCGCTGCGTCACTGTGCCGCCACTCCCTTCGTGCTGGAGCTTTGGCCTAAGTTGAAAGCTCTGATCTCCAGAGGAACATTCGTACTGGGAGCCTATAGGACGTGTACACCACAGGTTCAACCTGATCAACCATGAAACAACGCAGGGAGACACTAAATTTAGATGTTTGTGTTTTACTCCACAGATTTTGACGGAGGTTACTGAGAAGGCTGGACCTTGGATAATGGCCTCCCTACCACCCCTTGGTCGACTCTACAGTGAGGTGACCTGCTCCATCTGCCTGGATTTCTTCCAGGAGCCGGTGGCCCTGGAGTGCGACCACAACTTCTGCCGGCTGTGCATCTCGCGGAGCTGGGAGAAGGGCGACGCCTTCTACTCCTGCCCCGAGTGCAGGGAGGTGTTCAAGGACAAGAGGTTGAAGCCCAACCGCAAGCTGGCCAACATTGTGGAGGGTGTGAAGGAGCTGAAGCTGGAGCCCCACCAGGGACAGCCGGCCTTCTACTGCCAGCGGCACGAGGAGAGACACAAGCTCTTCTGCCTGGAGTGCCAGGGTGCCATCTGCATCGTCTGCTCTTGCTCCAGTGTGCACCAAGGCCACGTCATCATCCCCATCGAGGAGGCTTCCGTCCTCTACAAAGTAAGTGTCTTCAAAGAGTCATACAACATGGGGACAGGCCCTTTGGCCCCACATCTGAAGAAGGGTCTCGATCCGAAATGTCACCCATTCCTTCTCTCCAGAGATGCTGCCTGTCCCGCTGAGTTACTACAGTTTTTTGTGTCTACCTTTTCTCCAACGCATCCATGCCAACCTGGATATCCCATCTGAGCTAGTCCCATTTGCCCGCGTTTTGTATCCCTCAAAACCTTCTCTATCCACGTATTTGTCCAGCTGTCTTTCAAATTGAGTTTTTGGTTTAGGTTTATTATTCTCACATGTACCCAACATTGTTTTGCATGCAGACACAAAATGCTGGAGTAACTCAGTGGGACAGGCATCGGGTCCACCACGATGTACAGCTCTTCTTCTGTTCCCTCCGCATTCATGCCTTTGTTCTGTGGGAAGGAATCCTCACCACCCAGTGATGACCCCTTCTCCCGTATCCAACAGACCCCTCCTCTTGGACTCCCCCGGATGGCCATCTACCTTCTTTAGACATTTTCATTTCCAACTGCTGGCAGGACATCAACCGCCTCAAACTTTCCACTCCCCTTACTAACTCTAACCTCTCCCTCCCTGAACGTACAGCCCTCCGCTCACTCTGCAGCAACCCCGACTTGATAATCAAACCCGCTGACAAGGGAGGTGCCTTGGTAATCTGGCGCACTGACCTCTATCGAGCTGAGGCCAGACGACGACTCTCAGACATCTCCTCCTACTTAACCTTGGACCATGATCCCACAGACGAGCACCAGACCTTAATATCACACACCATTTCTGATGTCATTACCTCCGGCTCTCTGCCCTCTAAAGCCTCCAACCTTATCGTTCCCCAGCACCGCACGGCTCGATTTTATCTTCTCCCCCAAATCCACAAACAGAACCGCCCTGGCAGACCCATTGTTTCTGCTAATAAAAAGTCTGAAGAAGGGTCTCGACCCGAAACGTCACCCATTCCTTCTCTCCAGAGATGCTGCCTGACCCGCTGAGTTACCCCAGCATTTTGTGCCAACCTTTGATTTAAACCAGCATCTGCAGTTCTTTCCTACACATTGTTTTGCATGCTGTCCAATCAAATTCGGATTTACTTTAGATGTTAGAGATATAGCACAGAAACAGACCCTTTGTCCCACTAAATCTGTGCCATCCAGTGATCACCCCTACACTAACGCTATCCTACATACCAAGGATCATTTTATAACTTACTAAAGCCAATTACCCTACTCACCTGTACATCTTTGGAGTGTGGGAGGAAACTCACGCAGGCAGAGGGAGAACGTACAAATTGTGTACCGACATCACCTGTAATCAAGATCGAACCTGGGTCTCTGGGGCTGTAAAGCAGAAACCCTATCTGCACCACTGTGCTGTCTGCATAATACTACACATAAACACAATCAAGTCAAACTCGTGTATAATATGTAGGGGAGGGAAAGATACAGAGAGCAGGGTATAGTTTTCCTCATTGTAGAGCAACAGTTTCAGAGACAAAGTCCGAGGTCTGCAATGAGGTTGAACAAAATCAAATTGTACCCTCGCTTATGGAAGGACCATTGAGAAACCTGATACCAGATGGGAATAAACGTTCCAAAGTCTGGTAGAGCGCACTTTTAAGCTTCTGTATCTTTGACCCAACGGGGAGGAGAAGGAAAGAGGGGCGTGCAAAATACTTTGATATGTTGACTGCTTTCCCCAGTCAGCGTGACATGCAGATGGAGCCAGTAGCGGGGAGCCTAGTGTTAATTTCTTTAGCAAATGGGTGATGAATCTGTGGAATTTATTGCCGCAGACAGCTGTGGATGCTGTCATTGGGTATTTTTAAAGCAGAGATTGATCGATTCATGATTGGTAAGTGTGTCAAAGGTTACAGGCAGGAAAATGAGGTTGAGAGGGAAAGATAGATTGAATGGTGGAGTAGACTTGATGGGTTCAACAAGCTAATTCTGCTCCCTTGTCTTATGGTCTGTGTGATGGACTGGGCTACTTTTGCACAACTCTTTGCAATTACTTGCAGTCATGGGCAGAGCTCTTCCCAAAACAAGCTGTGATGCAACCCAACAGCATGATTTGTTTAGGGAATGAGGGTTCCTCTCTTCCATTATAGATGAGCCTCTCACTCTGGTCTCCTCAATATCCTGCAGCTGCGATCTTGCTGCCCCTCCCCCCATTCGTAACAAGGACAGAGCCCCCCTTGTCCTCACCTTCCATCCTATCAGCCGTCCCATACAACATATAATCCTCCCACATTTTCGCCACCTCCAACGGGATCCCACTATTGGCCACATCTTCCCATCTCCACCCCTTTCTGCTTTCCGCAGAGACCGTTCCCTCTGAAACTCCCTGGTCAACTCATCCCTTCTTCCCCCAAACCACCCTCTCCCCAGGTACTTTCCCCTGCAACCGCAGGAGATTCCTCCACCCTCAACTCCGTACAAGGACCCCGACAGTCTTCAGGTGAGGCAGAGGTTCACCTGCACCTCCTCCAACCACATACTGTATCCGCTGTTCCAGGTGTCAGCTCCTGTATTTCGGCGAGACCAAAAGCTGGCTCGGCGATCGTTTCGCTGAACACCTCCGCTCAGTCCGCCTAAACCTACCTGATCTCCCGGTGGCTCAGCACTTTAACTTCCCCCTCCCATTCTCAATCTCACTTTGGGCCTCCTCCACTGTCAGAGTGAGGGCCAGCGCAAATTGGAGGAACAGCACCTCATATTTCACTTGGGTAGCTTACACCCCAGCAGTTTGAACATTGACTTCTCTAACTTCAAGTTGCCCTTGCTTTTCTCCCCAACCCCTCCGCCTTCCCAGTTCACCCATCAGTCTTACTGTCTCCGACTACATTTTATCTCTGTACCGCCCACTCCTCTGACATCAGTTTGAAGAAGGGACTCGATCCGAAACGTCACCCATTCCTTCTCTCCAGAGATGCTGCTTATCCCCGCTGAGTTACTCCAGCATTTTGTGTCTACCTTCAGTATGATTTCTGTGTCCGTGCCTCAACTCCCTCCTCTGACAGCTTGTCCATATACCCACCACTCAGTGAGTGATTCGGGCTCCTATTAAAGTTTTCCCCTCTCACCTTGAACCTGTGTCTTCTGGTTCTTGATTCCCCTAATCTGGGTGAAGTACTCTATGCATCCGAACTATCTATTCCATGATAGGGTTGTGGTGGTGCAGGTGATTGTGGGGGTGGGGGGGGGGGGGGGGAGGGGAGTATGGGCATTCATGCAGCACAGAAACAGGCCCCTTGCCTCAATTCATCCATGCTGTCCAAGATGTCCCATCCAAACTAGTCCAATTTGCCTGTATTGGGTAATGTCCAGCTGAACCTTTCCTATCCATGTACCTGCCCAAATGTCCTTTAAATGTTGTTATTGTACCTGCCTTAACTACCTCCTCTGGCAAATTATTCCATACACCCACCACCCTCTGCGTGAAAAATGTTGCCCTTCATGTTCTTATTAATTATTTTCCCTCTTCATCTTAAACCTATGATCTTTGGTTCTTGATTCCCCAATCATGGGTAAAAGACTCTGTGATTTCTTCCTATCAATTTCTCATGAATTTAAACACCTTTGTAAGATCACTCACAACCTCAGCTTCCTGCTCTCTGGAAAATAAAGTGCCTGTCTGCCCAATATTTCCCCATAGCTCAGGCCCTCACATCCTGGCAAACTCCTCGTAAATCTTCTCTGCAATCTTTACAGGTTATTAACATCCTTCCTAAGCAGTGGTATCACAAAATGCTGGAGTAACTCAGCGGGTCAGGCAGCATCTCTGGAGAGAAGGAATGGGTGACGTATCATGTCGAGAACCTCTGTGATTCATCCTTCCTAAGCAGGGCGCTCAAAAGTAAACACAATCCTCCAAATGGGACCTCCCCAACTGTAACCGAATATCCCAACTTCTATACTCAGTACCCCGACTGAAGAAAGGTTAATATACCGAAAGCCTTCTTTACCCCCCTATCTACCTGTGTCGTCACTTTCATGGGAACTGTGCACCTGTATCCCTAGATCCCTCTGCTATACAACACTACCAGAACCCTGCCATTCACTGTGAAGGTCCAGCCCTGGTTTGACTTCTGAAAATGTAACACCTCATACGAACATTGAACTCCATTACTCATTCTTAAGCTCACATGCCCAGCTGATCAAGATCCTGCTGTAATTTGTGACAACCCTCTTCCCTGTCCACTATACTACCTGCTATAATGTCAGCTACAAACTTACTAATCTTGTCTTGGATATTCTCATCCAAATTGTTTTTGCTTTAGTTTTTAATTATTTTAGTTTAGCTTTAGTTTTGAGAGATACAGCACGGAAACAGGCCCTTTAGTTCACCGAGCCGGCGCCGACCAGCGATCCCCGCACAGTAACACAAGCCTACACACACGAGGGACAATTTACACTCACACCAAGTTTACAAACCCAAGCCAATTAACCTGTACGTCTTTGGAGTGTGGGAGGAAACCGAAGATCTTGGAGAAAACCCTTGTGGTGATGTGGAGAACGTACAAACTCCGTACAAACAGCACACGTAGTCGGGTCTCGGGAACTGCAAGCATTGTAGGGCAGCAACTCTACCGCTGTGCCACTGTGTGGCCCATTGTTTTAATATAAACCACAAACAGCAATGGGTCTCGCACCAATCCCTGAGACACACTAGTCTCTGGCCTCCTGTCTGAAAAACCACACAGCACGACCACACTCTGCTTCCTTCCATGAAGCCAATTCTGGATCCAGTCAGCTATCTCTCCCTGGATAACATGCAATCTAACCTCCAGAGCAGCCTAACGTGCGGAACCTTATCCAAGGCCTTACTGAAGTGCACAAAGACAACATGTACGGCCTTGCCCTCATCAACCTTCTGGGTTTAAAGAACCCAAATGAAATCTGTGAGACACGCTCTCCCATTTGTCGATCCAAATGCATATATCTTATTCCTCAGAATCCTTTCCAGTAACTTGCCTGCAACAGATGTAATGCCAACTGGTATATAGTTCCTAGGCTTTTACTTGAAACCCTTCTTAAATAGAGGCACAACATTAGCCACCCTCCAGTCACCCGGCACCTCACCCGTGTCTAACGATGATTCGTATTGTCTCCAAGAGGCTCCTGCGGTTTTTTTTCTCCAGCTTCTCACAATGTCAGCTACGTCTGATCAGGCCCGAGAGATTTATCTACCTCCATGTGCCTCACTATATCCAGTACCTCCTCAATGGCAAAACTGACTGTCCTCAAGACATCTCCATTAACTGTCCCGACTTCCCCAATTTTCATGTCCTTCTTGACAGTAAAATAGAGGAGAAATACTCATTGAAGAGCCAAAAGGACACAAAGTGCTGGAGTAACTGAGCAGGTCAGGCAGCATCTCTGCAAAACATGGATAGATGATGTTTTGGATCGTGACTCCTTTGTGATTTTTAGAGATACAGCGCTGAAACAGGCCCTTCCGCCCACCGGGTCCGCGCCGCCCAGCGATCCCCGCACATTAACACTATCCTACACCCGCTAGGGACAATTTTAATCTGCAGATCTCTGTTTCCACTCATTGAAGACCTTGCTCACTTCCTGCAGCTCCTCACATGCTGTAGATGACCACTTTGATTTCTGACGGTCACTATTCTCTCTCTAGTTCTCTATTTCTTTCTCTCACATTCCCTCAATGTATTCAATGTAGGAAAGACGTTCTTGCCATAGAGGGAGTACAGAGAAGGTTCACCAGATTGATTCCTGGGATGGCAGGACTTTCATATGTAGAAAGACTGGATAGACTCGGCTTGTACTCGCTGGAATTTAGAAGATTGAGGGGGGATCTTATAGAAACTTACAAAATTCTTAAGGGGTTGGACAGGCTAGATGCAGGAAGATTGTTCCCGATGTTGGGGAAGTCCAGAACAAGGGGTCACAGTTTAAGGATAAGGGGGAAGTCTTTTAGGACCGAGATGAGAAAGTTATTTTTCATACAGAGAGTGGTGAGTCTGTGGAATTCTCTGCCACAGAGGGTAGTTGAGGCCGGTTCATTAGCTATATTTAAGAGGGAGTTGGATGTGGCCCTTGTGGCTAAAGGGATCAGGGGGTATGGAGAGAAGGCAGGTACGGGATACTGAGTTGGATGATCAGCCATGATCATATTGAATGGCGGTGCAGGCTCGAAGGGCCGAGTGGCCTACTCCTGCACCTATTTTCTATGTTTCTATGTACTTGTAGAATACATTTGAATTCTCTATCGTATCTACCAGAGCACTCTCTTGCCCCCGTTTTTCCCTCCTGTTTTCCTTTCTAAGTATGCGTAGTCCTCTGAACTCCTCTAGGGATACACTTGATCCGAGCTCCCACTACCTGTCCCGTGTTTCCTGCTTTTTCCTGAACAGTTTCAATTTCCCTCATCATCCAGGCTTTCTTACTCCCACCTGCCTTCCCCTTCACTTGAACAGGAAAATGCATACATTCAACTTTTACCATCACACTCTTAATAGCATCCCACTTTCCGGCCGTCCCTTTGCCTGCAAACAGCCTACTCCAATCAACTTTTACAAGTCTGCCTCTGCCAGTGCTCTGACCAGTCTGACTATCCCCCTGATTAAATGTTATCTCTGTTTGCTTTGTTGTCTCCTTCCCCTCGCTAACAATGTTTTATGCTACATTTTCCTTGACCTCCACCCCCTTTGATGTCTCGTCTTCACGCCTTGCCCTTCCTTATCTCGGTGCCTCCCTCTCCTCTGACTCTCAGTCTGAAGAAGGGTCTCGACCTGAAAGGTCACCCATTTCTTCTATCCACAGATGCTGCCTGACCCACTGAGTTACAGGAAAAATGTTCTGGAAGTTGGGGGAGTCCAGAACCAGGGGTCACAGTTTAAGAATAAGGGGTAGCCCATTTAGGACTGAGACGAGGAAAAACTTTTTCCTCAGAGAGTTGTGAATCTGTGGAATTCTCTGCCACAGAAGACGGTGGAGGCCAATTCACTGGATGTTTTCAAGAGCGAGATATATTTAGCTCTTAGTGCTAAAGGAATCAAGGGATATGGGGAAAAAAACAGGAATGGGTACTAATTTTAGATGATCAGCCATGATCATATTGAATGGCGGTGCTGGATCAAAGGGCCGAATTGCCCACTCCTGCACATTTTTTTCTATGTTATTCCAGCGTTTTGTATCTATCTTCTGATATCATCAAAGTTGGTCTTGCCCCAGTTCAGAACTTTCATTTGAAGACCAGCCATAACTATAAAGCTAATTTAATTGTGGTCGATGTCCCAAAACACTTCGGTCACTTGCCCGTCCAAATTTCCAGAGTGGAGGTCAAGCTTTGCCCTCTGCGTTGTAGGATCCTCTACATATTGGCTCAGGAGACTTTCCTGAACACATTTGACAAATTCCATCCGGTCTAAGCCCTTGATGCTATGGCGTTCCTTGTCTATATTGGGAAGGTTACAATTCCCTACTATGACAGCCTTATTATTCTCACAACTGCCTGCAATCTCCTGGCATATTACGTCTTCATCATGTTGGCTATTTGGCAGCCTGTAGTACACTCGTAACAAGGTGATCATTCCCTTTTTATTTCTCAGCTCCACCCATACAGTCTTACTGGACGAATCATTATTAACGTCACCCCAAATAATCGCCATGAAGATCTCTCCTTAATCAGTAGAGCAACTGCCCCTTCTGTTTTACCCACACCTCTATCTCGCCTTCAGCATCTGTACCCTGAAACGTTAATGTGTAGCAAGGAATTGAGACATAAAAGTAACTCAGCGGGTCAGACAGCATCTCTTGAGAAAAGGAATAGGTGACGTTTCGGGTCGAGGCCCTTCTTCAGACCTGCTGAGGTGCTGGTTTACACCAACGATAGACAGAAAATGCTGGAATAACTCAGGGGGTCAGGTAGCATCCCTGGAGAAAAGGAATCGTAATTGAATAAAGTAATTCAGGTCTGAAGAAAGGTCTTGACCAGAAACGTCATCTATTCCATTGCTCCACAGATGCTGCCTGACCTGCTGAGTTACTCCAGCATTTTGTGTTTGTCCCTGAAACATTAAGCTGCCAGTCCTGTCCCGCCCTTAACCAGACTTCCATAAAGGCTACAACATTCCAGTCGCACATACCTACCTATCCAGGCCTTGTTCTCATCCGCCTCACCCATCAGGCCTTTTACATTGAAACAGATGCTAATGAATCCAACAGTACTTCCTCACTCCCAGCTTTGCTCCTGCATACAGACCTTGCTTTCATCAACCTCTAGCCTGACCTGTATCACTCCTGCTGTGGATCACACCCCCCTGCCAATCTAGTTAACAACCAACCCGATCAGCACTAGTAAACATACTTGCTGGGATATTGGTTCCCCTGCAGTTCAGCTGCAACTCATTTGATTCTGCATTAAAGTTTGACAAGCAAGTCAACGCTGTGGTAAAAGCCAGCTTCTTCCAGCTTCGTACCATAGCTAAAATCAAACCATTCCTCCAATTTGACGACATTGAAAAAATCATCCACGCATTCATTTCCTCCCGCCTAGACTACTGCAACTCCCTATACACTGGGATCAGCCATTCATCCCTGTCCCGCCTGCAATTAGTCCAAAACGCCGCAGCGAGACTCCTGACGGGTACCCGTAAAAGGGACCACATCACCCCGATTCTGGCCTCTCTCCACTGGCTCCCAGTACGGTACAGAATCAACTTCAAGCTCCTCCTATTCACATAGAAAGCCCTAAAGCCCCCTATATAAAAACATTTCTAACCCACCACTCTATCTCCAGGTCCCTCAGGTCGGCCGACATGGGGCTACTGACTATCCCGCGGTCTAGGCTTAAGCTCAGGGGTGACCGCGCTTTTGCGGTTGCAGCTCCTAGACTGTGGAACAGCATCCCTCTCCCCATCAGAACTGCCCCCTCCATCAACTCCTTTAAGTCCAGGCTCAAAACCTATTTCTACTCCCTAGCGTTTGAGGCCCTCTGAGGGGGCGCTGTGAATTGTTCATGTATGTGCTGTTATGCTTGTGTGCCATTGTATGTTCGTTCTTAGTACCTGCACTGATGTACAGCACTTTGGTCAACTTGGGTTGTTTTTAAATGTGCTATACAAATAAACTTGACTTGACGATCTCTCTTCATCAGGTCACCTCTGCCCCAGAACAGATCCCAATGGTCCAAACATTTGAATCCCTGCCCCTGCACTAACTCCTCAGCTGCTCATTCACGTCCTATATTCCCATTCTTGCCCTCACTGGCACGTGGCACTGGGAGCAGACCAGAGATTACTACCCTGGAGGTCCCACACTTTATCCTTTTGCCTAACGCCCTGTGTTCACTCCGCAGGGTCTCACCCCTCTTCCTACCTAGGAGGGAGATAAACGGGCGGCAATGGGAAAAGCTGGTGGAGGAAGAGGTGAGGTTGTCATGTGATACAAGGAAACTTCAAAAGGGATATTGACTGTGTGAGCAAGAAAGTTGAAAAATATATAGTACAGGTACCGGCCCTTCAGCCCACAAAGTCTGTGCTGAACAGTATGGCAAGTTGAACTACTCCCCTCTGCCTGAACCTAATCCATATCCCTCCATTCCCTGCATGTGCTTATCTAAATGCCACTTCACCACTATCATATCAGTCTCCACCATTACCCCTGTCAGATATCCACCACCTCTCTGTGTCAAGAACAACACTGACCCCACATATTTCCTTTAATATTTCTGCCTCTGACCTTGAAGCTCTGCCCTCTCGTCTGGGACATTTCCACCCTTTGGAAAAGGTTTTGAATGTCTGCCCTATTTATGCCTCTTATAATTTTAAAGACTTCCATCAGGTCTCCCCCCTCAACCTCCAACATCTAGAAGGTATCACAAAAAGCTGGAGTAACTCAGCGGGTCAGGCAGCATCTCAGGAGAGAAGGAATGAATGGGTGACGTTTTGGGTCGAGACCCTTCTTCATACATCTAGAAAATGCTATCCACGATGGTAACATGGCTGATGGGATACAATGTGGTGGAGAATAATATTGGCAAATAACTTGATAAAGTGCTGATTAAAAATTGACATTCAAAGTTAAGGTTAAGGTTTTCCTGGGTCACAGAAAGCTAATCGGCAATAACATCTAGTGATTTGTCTGAGGAATGGTTAGATTAAATGATACTGTATTGTCACATGCACCTAGGCACGGTGAATTGCTTTGTTTTGCTTACAACTCGGTAAAATCACCAAGGCAGTACACCACGTTTCTGGCACCAACAAAGTCACAAAAGGTCACTGAATCGTCCTATCTTCTGCTTGCCGCTGCACCAGGCCCCAACCAGAACATCGATGGCCCATTTCCCTCCACAGATGCTGCCTGACCTGCTCAGTTTTTCCACCACACCGACAGACCCGCCCTCACAAGCATTGTTCCCCCTGTGTTCTACCTGCCTGTATCCACTGCTACTGTATCCTATGTCATGCAATGGCAGACCTGTTCCCCAGTGTTACAGTAATACAAATGTACCTTCCAGTACAATACTCCTGAGTTTGGGGCTGTGTGTGGACCTGGTTCTGGACTTGGCTGAGAAGATCAGTGGGGTTGTAAGTGATATGAGCAGAATTAGGACACTTGGACCATCAAGTCAACTCTGACATTCAATCATGGCTGATCTATCTGTCTCTCCTAACCCCATTCTCCTAACTTCTCCCCATAACCCCTCACAGCTGTACTAATCAAGAAGGGGACTGCAGTGGACCAAGAGAGTGTCTAGACGTAGCATCGGTGGGGTAGGGAGAGTTGATGGACGACCCGACTGCTGGGGGAGGGGAGGGGGGGGAGGCTGTGCAATGTCATTGCTTTAAGGCTTGGTCTTGTTCATTATCACCATTATTATTTTCTATTGTATCTTTATGCTTATTGCTGTTGCAAACAAATGGTTGATTTCTTTGAGAGAAGTTTAGATAAGCCCTGCAAGGCTAAAGACAGCCCTTCTTGCATGTCAAACATGTTTCCAATATCTGGAGAAATGTAAATTTATTACCCCATCAAAAATATTGAAGGCTGTCTCTAAAATATGGAGGCCATTAAAAATGTAGGAGTGGTAGATTTGCTACCTTACAGCGCCAGAGACCCAGGTTCGATCCTGACTATGGGTGTTCTCTGTACGGAATTTGTACGTTTTCCCCATGACCTGCGTGGGCTTTCTATGGGATCTCCGGTTTCCTCCCACACTCCGAAGACGAACAGGGTTATAGGCTAATTGGCCTGGTAAATAATTATAAATTGTCCCCAGTGTGTGTGGGATAGTGTTGGTGTGCGGGGATCACTGGTCGGTGTGGACTGTGGGCAGGAGGGCCTGTTTTCGAGCCGGATTTCTAAACTAAACTAAAGATATCCAATGTTGTGTGCTTTGTGCTACCTTTCCTTAGATTTCTTACTTGGGTGATTCATTCTTACTTTGTGATTAAAGAATCGGGGGTGGGGGGGAAGGTGGGGGCGGAATGGAGTGTGAACTATAAATAGCTTGTTGCCAAGATATGGCTGCAAGTAAACTCGGGTATAAACAACACAACTTGGTTGGTCAGTCACTCTGAAAGCTGCTGTAATAGAGGGGAGAGATTCCCATTGATGGGAGAGTGGCAGAGTCTGCATATTCCATGGTGGTCGGAGTTAAACAAATAAACACAACAATAAACACAATCTCAAATAATGACAGGGTACAAATAGGAAGAAAAGGGAAGTAATAGCTGGGGACTGCCAGAATGTGTAGCTGGTTTTTACAAAATCTCACAAAGTGCTGGAGTAACTCAGTAGTATATGAAGATAACTGCAGATGCTGGTACAAATCGAAGGTTTTTATTCACAAAATGCTGGAGTAACTCAGCAGGTCAGGCAGCATCTCGGGAGAGAAGGAATGGGTGACGTTTCGGGTCGAGACCCTTCTTCAGACTGACCCTTCTTCAGACATCAGTCTGAAGAAGGGTCTCGACTCGAAACGTCACCCATTTCTTCTCTCCCGAGATGCTGCCTGACCTGCTGAGTTACTCCAGCATTTTGGAAGTAACTCAGTAGGTCAGGCACCATCTCTGGAGAACCTGGATAGAAACGTTGTCAGTGCCAGAAACGTGGTGCATCTTTGTGCACTGCCAAGGTGAAGTCTGTGGTAGGATTTTACCGGATTTAGCTTTTAGTTCAGTTCAGAGATACAGTGCGGAAACAGGGCCTTCAGCCGAACGGGTCTGCACCGACCAGTTTACCTACATACCTGTACGTCTTTGGAGTGCGGAAGGAAGCCGAAGATCTCGGGATCGATCCCGGGTCTCCGGCGCTGCAAGTGCTGTCAGGCAGCAACTCCACCGCTGCTCCACCGTGCTGCCCTTCTGGGTGAAAACAACAATGTTGCCCCACAACAAAGATTGTATGCAACAACGAAGAATCTCACTCTACCCAGGTACATGTGACAACAAAGTATCGTTGAATCATTGTAGATGTTGTTTCAGGTCGGGATCCTTCTTCAGACCCGCTGAGTTAATCCAGCACTTAGTGTCCAGTCTGAATATAGGTCCGAAACGTCACTTCTCCAGAGGTGCTGTGTGACCTTCTGAGTTACTCCAACACTTTGTGACTTTTTTTTTGTAAACCAGCATTTTCAGTTCCTTGTTTCTGTAATGTACAACTGGTAATCGCATCAAGAAACGTTTCCTATCAGAATGCTTCACTCTGATCCCATGTAACCACCGTGCCTAAATAACAAGTATTAAATGCTGCCATTGGACTCAGAGTATCATTGAGAATTCAATTAACTTCCTGCCACTGTTCCATCCTTGTCTCAGAGGGTGGTGAATCTCTGGAATTCTGTGCCCCTGAGGGTGGTGGAGGCTGGATCATCAGACGTATTTAAGTTGGAGATGGAAAAAATATTTGAAAGTTCAGGATAAAGTTCCTGACTATCTACCCTGTTTGTGTCTCTCATAATTTTATAAACTTTGTTTAAAAGAAAAATGTCAATCACCTTCCCATTCTCCCCTTATAACACAATCCCCTCCCCGTCCAGAAAACATTAATGTGATTTTTTTTCAGCTCTGAGAAATATTGGAGGGGTAATGATAATGTTGATACATAAGTCTGAAGAAGGGTCTCGACCCGAAAAGTCACCCATTCCTTCTCTCCTGAGATGCTGCCTGACCTGCTGAGTTACGCCAGCATTTTGTGAATAATGTTGAGAAATAAGTATAGTTGAGACCAGCGGAGCCAGCCATGATCCCACTGAATGGTGGGCCGGACTTGAGGGGCTGAGTGGCCTGCTCCTGCTCCTGCTCCTGCTCCTGCTGTTGTCTCCTGCTCCTGCTGTTGTCTCCTGATCCTGCTCCTGCTCCTGCTCCTGCTCCTGCTGTTGTCTCCTGCTGATGTCTCCTGCTCCTGCTGTTGTCTCCTGCTCCTGCTGTTGTCTCCTGCTCCTGCTGTTGTCTCCTGCTGTTGTCTCCTGCTGTTGTCTCCTGCTGTTGTCTCCTGCTGTTGTCTCCTGCTGTTGTCTCCTGCTGTTGTCTCCTGCTGTTGTCTCCTGCTGTTGTCTCCTGCTCCTGCTGTTGTCTCCTGCTCCTGCTGTTGTCTCCTGCTCCTGCTGTTGTCTCCTGCTGTTGTCTCCTGCTGTTGTCTCCTGCTGTTGTCTCCTGCTGTTGTCTCCTGCTCCTGCTGTTGTCTCCTGCTCCTGCTGTTGTCTCCTGCTCCTGCTGTTGTCTCCTGCTGTTGTCTCCTGCTGTTGTCTCCTGCTGTTGTCTCCTGCTGTTGTCTCCTGCTGCTGTCTCCTGCTGTTGTCTCCTGCTGTTGTCTCCTGCTCCTGCTGTTGTCTCCTGCTCCTGCTGTTGTCTCCTGCTGTTGTCTCCTGTTGTTGTCTCCTGCTGTTGTCTCCTGCTGTTGTCTCCTGCTGCTGTCTCCTGCTGTTGTCTCCTGCTGTTGTCTCCTGCTCCTGCTGTTGTCTCCTGCTCCTGCTGTTGTCTCCTGCTGTTGTCTCCTGCTGCTGTCTCCTGCTGTTGTCTCCTGCTGTTGTCTCCTGCTCCTGCTGTTGTCTCCTGCTCCTGCTGTTGTCTCCTGCTGTTGTCTCCTGTTGTTGTCTCCTGCTGTTGTCTCCTGCTCCTGCTGTTGTCTCCTGCTGTTGTCTCCTGCTCCTGCTGTTGTCTCCTGCTCCTGCTGTTGTCTCCTGCTGTTGTCTCCTGCTGTTGTCTCCTGCTGTTGTCTCCTGCTCCTGCTGTTGTCTCCTGCTCCTGATCCTGCTCCTGCTCCTGTTCCTGCTCCTGCTGTTGTCTCCTGCTCTTGTCTCCTGCCCTTCGATATCTGGAGCAAAGATGGCTGAGAGTCACATCCAGAAGAAAGGATGAGAAGCACTCACTGTACACACGCCCCATGCTTACAGTTTTCAGCCTGAAGAAGGGTCCAGACCTGGAGACCGCCTGTCCGTTCCCTCCACTGATGCTGCCTGACCCGCTGAGTTACTTCAGCACTTCATGTTCTGCTGAGCTTGCAGTTTGTCTGGTGAGGTTGAATCACTAAATCATTGAAAGATACACCATGGATACAGACTCTTCGCCTCTCTAAGCCCACCCCAGCTATCGATCACCCGTTCTCACCAGATCCATGTTATCCCACTTCCTCAGCCACTCACCCACATACTAGGAGCAACTTACAGAGGTCGATTAAACAGGTACAAGCCCACATGTTTTAGGGATGTGGGAGGAAACTGCAGCACCCAGATGAAACCAACATGGTCACAGGGAGGACGTGCAAACTCCACACAGACAGTGCATTAATCATGTATTGTCTTTCTGCCGACTGGTTAGCGCGCAACAAAAGCTGTTCACTGTACCTCGGTACACGTGACAATAAACAACTGAATCAGACAACAGCAGGGGTCAGGATCTAATCCAGGTCTCTGGGGCTGTGAGGCAGCAATGTGTTTTAAACTGTCTGATGTGGCTGAAGATTATGACATTAAAGACTTTAATCCACTTCCATGGAAATGTTCTGGCCTGGCGTGTATTTTGTGGCATTTTTCAGTGTTTGTGTTGCCTTTTGCTGACTTACTGATTCTGCTCAGTAATCTGTCAGTGCCTGCACTAACACTGTTTACCTTTTCACCAGGACAGGTTGGAAAAATCCAAAGATGTTCTCCAGATCCATAAGGAGCAAGCAAGTCACAGTCAGAGCCAACAAGTAGCAAAGATTTATAAAGTCAAGGTACGATTTCTTACACCAGGTTTAGTTTTGAAGTGACCAATGCACTGTTGAACTTACAGGTAGTTCAGTTCAGAGATAGAGCGGGGAAACAGGCCCTTCGGCCCACCGAGTCCACGCCGACCAGCGATCCCCGCACACTGACACAGTCCTGCACACACAAGGGGCAATTTACAATTTTACTGGCCAATTAATCTACAGATTTGTACGTCTCTGGAATGTGGCAGGAAACCGGAGCTCCCTGAGAGAACACACGCAGGTCGTGGGGAGAATGCACAAACTCTGTACAGACAGCACCCATAGTCAGGATTGAACCCGGGTCTCTGTTGCTGTGAGGCAGCAGCTCGACCGCTGCTCCACCATGCTGGTCCTGTTGAAGTGTACATCATTTTCACAGGGCTTGATGGTAAGGATATCGTTTTGCCTGTCCTACCCCCCCCCCCCCCCCCCCCCCCTCCTGGATGCACCAATATATTTCCCTCCACTTATATTCCTTCCTCTGGTTTCACAATTTGCAACTCTTCAATACTTTTGTCTCATTCCATCAGTTTTTTTCAGGGGTGGGAACTGCTTTACGTCCTCGTTGTCCACCCTGGTTAGTTCTACAGAACTGGCAAAATTTGCAGTAATGCATCAACTACGGTATTCTGAAGCACCAATTGCCAATTTTGATTGTTGTCGTTGACATACGAAAGAAGACGTTGTTTTCATCTCTGGACCCTAATGTCCTGGATAGAGTGGATATTGAGAGGATGTTTCTACTAGTGGGAGAGTCTAGAATCCCTCATTGCCTCAGAATTAAAGGCCATACCTTTGGAAAGATGAGGAGGAATTTGTTTAGTCAGAGAAAGGTGAATCTATGGAATTCATTGCCACAGAAGGCCATGGAGGCCGTGTCAATGGATATTTTTAAGCTGGAGATTGACAGATTCTTGAGTAGTACAGATGCCAGGGGTTATGGGGGGGAGGCAAGAGAATGGGGAAAGATAGATCAGCCGCGGTTGAATGGCAGAATACACTTGATGGGCTGAATGGCCTAAGTCTGCTCCTACAACTTATGAACTTTGTCCAATCATCTGCCTATCAGAAAACCTCCCTCGCCTGTGTTCAACTATTACCTGCCATGCTTTGTCCTGCCCCTCCTCTCTTTGGTGCCTTGGTAACAGCAATGTTTATTCCCAGTGAAATGTATTGATCCATCTCTACACCATTGAGGGCATTGTACTTTGTCCAAGGGATTGATGCGCTACAATGGTGAGAACTATATTCTGCACTCGGTATCTTCTCCTTTGCTCTATCTATTGTACTTGAGTTTGAACTGATTGTATCTATGTATGCTATATTGGGTCTGTTTGGATAGCATACAAAATAAGCTTTCCACTGTATCTTGGTACAGGTGACAATAATAGACCCAAAGCTAACCCAGTCTGATGGGCTGGAGTCACGTGTGGACCAGACAGGGCACAGAAGGCAGATTCCTTCCCAGTCCAGTAAGCTGGGTGTCAATGATAATTCAGGGAAATATAGGAGCAGGAGTAGACCATTCAGTACAGTAAGCCGTTGATTTAACGGACCTCTATAACAAATTTTGGTCCTAGCGGGCTGACTTTGATGCAGACCAAGTTTGTTGTTTCAAGGAATGACGAATAGGTGGATGGAACGAATGCTGTTTTTGATGCATTTTAGTTTAGTTTCGAGATACAGCATTGAAACACTGAGTCAACGATCCCCATACACACTCCACCCGACACACCAGGGACAATTGACAGTGCGTAGGATAGAACAGTCGCAGTGGTTCTCTCTCCTCCACAGTGTGAACACAAAGACATAGTGACAGCATGGGGCTCTCCCAGGTGCTGCGATCCCCCACACCACAACCTTCACCCCACCCTCCCCACACTCAGCCGCAAGGATGTGTGGGCCTGCAGCCCAACTGTGTGGGAGCCACCAGCAGATCCCTGCCCCACAGCACCAGTGACCCGGGCCTGACTCTGAGCACTACGGCACACCAGCTCTGCCCCACACACTGGGGACAGTTCGGTGTGTGGTATAGAACCAGTGGGCCGGGGCACCTGGAGGAAACCCACACGGCCTCAAGCAGCTCCCCGGGACTGGATCAGATCCGGGCCTGGAGCAGCGGCACCACCAGTGACCCACTGAACTCCCACAACCCGCAGAAGCCACCAAACCCCAAACCTGCACGTCTCCGCCAAGCGGGAGGAGACCCGAGCACCCGGAGCAAACCCACACTGTCACAGGAAGCACCCAGGATTGAACTCTGGTCTCTGGCGCTGTAAGGTAGCAACCACTGCGATGCCACTGGGCCATCCTTCAGCATTGTGTGTCCTTCACTGTTTATTGTGGAGTGAATGTTTATCGGCTGTACTATAGACAATAGACATTAGACAATAGACAATAGGCGCAGGAGGAGGCCATTCGGCCCTTCGAGCCAGCACCACCATTCAATGTGATCATGACTGATCGTTCTCAATCAGTACCCCGTTCCTGCCTTCTCCCCATACCCCCTGACTCCACTATCCTTTAGAGCTGTATCTAGCTCTCTCTTGAATGCATTCAGAGAATTGGCCTCCACTGCCTTCTGAGGCAGAGAATTCCACAGATTTACAACTCTCTGACTGAAAAAGGTTTTCCTCATCTCCGTTCTAAATGGCCTACCCCTTATTTTTAAACTGTGGCCCCTGGTTCTGGACTCCCCCAACATTGGGAACATGTTTCCTGCCTCTAATGTGTCCAACCCCTTAATAATCATAAGTTTCGTTAAGATCCCCTCTCATCCTTCTAAATTCCAATGTATACAAGCCTAGTCGCTCCAGTCTTTCAACATACCGGGAATTAACAGACGCTGCACGCCCTCAATAGCAAGAATATGAAGTACTGTTCAAATTAAACCCCTCATTCGGTATGAGTGGACAATTAGTAATAACGGACACCATCTCCCCCTGTGGTCGGTTACAGCGAGGGTTTACTGTATAACTGAGATATCTAATATATCTGGTATTGTATATCAGATCCGTGTGGATGGCCTGCAACACAAAGCCTTTCACTGTACACGGTGTCAATAATAAACCTAAACCACTGAGCGTGCTGTTTCTCAACAGGAGAAGGGTCGACTGCTGAAGGAGCAGGTCGAGATCGATCTTTCCAGCGTCTACCGATTCCTGGACGTGAGGAAGCGGGAGCTGGAGGTGAAGATCGATGAAGAGGTGGGCAAGACGGTTCAGCCCTTGCAAGAGGACCTGGCGATGATCTGCCAGGAAGCCTGCACGATCGAGCGAACCATCCGGGATGTACAGCTGCAACTGAGCTACGGGGAGCCCCAGGAGATGCTTCAGGTAAGAAGCAGCAGGCAGCCCACGCGTGTGGAACATGCAATGGACCTTCACCATTCTTCTTAATTATTTCACATTTCTGGTACATAATTTCTGCCAGTTGATAAAAGAGCTTGCATCAAAATGGTGCTTTTTTGGCCTTGAGACACTCTTGGTGCACCTCTGCACAAAAGAGGTATCCAGGCCCGTATAGATCACCCATGATGATATTGAATGTGTGGGGTAGGTTTGAGGGCCGAGTGGCCAACTCCGACTGTTATTTTCTTGTGCTCGTGGCGAGAGGATTTGAGAATAGGAGCAGGGAGGTCTTGCTTCGACTGTTTCCAAGGACATTCCCAGTAATGCGAGAGTCTAGAACCAGAGGGAACAGCCTCGGGATAAAAGGATGTACCTTTAAAATGGAGTTGGAGGATTTGTTTTAGCCAGAGGGTGGTGAGTCTGTGGAAATTGGCAAAAAAGTCTGTAGAGGCCAAGGCATTGGTTATTTTTAAGGCAGAAAATTATAGGTTATTGATTAAGTAGAGCGTTATTGATTACAATTAGATAGCAGTAGAATGGGGTTGAGAGGGAAAAATAGATCACCTATGATTGATTGGCAGACCAGACTCAATGGGCTGAATGGCCTAATTCTGCTCCTGTGTCTTATGGTCTTATGTACAGTCCTGGTAAGATTGCACATTGAGTATTGTGTACATTTTTTATCTCCTTGTCTAACGAAGGGTGTTCTTGCCATGGAGGGAGTTCAGTGAAGCTTTCCTGATCCCTGAGGTGGCAGGACTGATGAATGAAGGCTTAATTTCTTGACAGTTTAGAAGGATGAGAGAGGACCTCACAGAAACCTGCAGAATTCACAGGTGTACCATACACAGGCACAGAGTGTATATTTCAGAGTCTCTTGCCTAGAGTAGGTGAATCGAGGACCAGATGAACTAGGTTTACGGTGAAGGGGAAAAGATTTAGTAGAAATTTGAGGGGTCATTTTTCACACAAAGGGTAGTTGGTGTATGGACCGAGCTGCCAGAGGAGGTAGTTAAGGCTGGGACTATCCCAACGTTTGCAGAAACAGTTAGACAGGTGCAATGGATAGGACAGGGTCCTTTTCGGAATGGCAGGCAGTGACTAGTGGGGTACCGCAAGGCTCAGTGCTGGGACCCCAGTTATTTACTGTGTATATTAATGATTTGGACGAGGGAATTGAATGCAACATCTCTAAGTTTGCGGATTACACGAAGCTGGGTGGCAGTGTTAGCTGCGAGGAGGATGCTAGGAGGCTGCAGAGTGACTTGGATAGATTAGGCGAGTGGGCAAATGCATGGCAGATGCAATATAATGTGGATAAATGTGAGGTTATCCACTTTGGCGGCAAGAACAGGAAAGCAGAGTATTACCTGAATGGTGACCGATTGGGAGAAGGGGAGATGCAACGGGACCTGGGTGTCATGGTGCACCAGTCATTGAAAGCAAGCATGCAGGTGCAGCAGGCAGTGAAGAAAGCGAATGGTATGTTGGCATTCATTGCAAGAGGATTTGAGTTTAGGAGCAGGGAGGTTCTGCTGCAGTTGTACTGGGCCTTGGTGAGACCGCACCTGGAGTATTGTGTGCAGTTTTGGTCTCCTAACCTGAGGAAAGACGTTCTTGCCTTAGAGGGAGTACAGAGAAGGTTCACCAGATTGATCCCTGGGATGGCGGGACTTACATATGAGGAAAGACTGGATAGACTGGGCTTGTAATCGCTGGAATTTAGAAGACTGAGGGGGGATGTTATAGAAACATATAAAATTCTTAAGGGGTTGGAGAGGCTAGATGCAGGAAGATTGTTCCCGATGTTGGGGGAGTCCAGAACCAGGGGTCACAGCTTAAGGATAAGGGGGAAGTCTTTTAGGACCGAGATGAGAAAAAAAATCTTCACACAGAGAGTGGTGAGTCTGTGGAATTCTCTGCCACAGAAGGAAGTTGAGGCCAGTTCATTGGCTATATTAAAGAGGGAGTTAGATGTGGCCCTTTTTGCTAAAGGGATCAGGGGGTATGGAGAGAAGGCAGGTACGGGCTACTGAGCTGAATGATCAGCCATGATCATATTGAATGGCGGTGCAGGCTCGAAGGGCCGAATGGCCTACTCCTGCACCTATTTTCTATGTTTCTATGACAGGCTTGGGGGGTTATGGACCAAACACAGGCAGGTGGGAGTAGTGTCGCTGGGACATGCTGGCCGGTTTGGGCAAGCACATTGTATCACTCTATGACTCTACTTTTATCAGGACTGGAAAGGTTAGATACAGGAAGGATATTTCTGAAATCTAGAAGCCAGTATAAAGATAAGGTGTGATGTGTTTAAGACTGAGATGAGGCAGGTTTTTTCTCCCAAGACCGTAGTGAGTCTGTCGAGTTATCTAACGCAGGATGGAGTTGCAACAAAATCATTACATTTGTTCATCGAGGATTTCTGTATTTTCTCTGAGTTAGTAGAATCAGTGGATGTGGGGCAAATACTGAAACTGGGAAAGTCAGTGATCCCCCCTTTATCATATTGAATGGTGGGATCAGTTTTGAAGGGTCAAATGACCTATTCCTGCTCCTATATTTCTATGAATTATAATCTACCTTGCTGGACTGGGCAGGAATCTACCGTCCACATCCAGTCTAGTCTACACATAATAATAATAATAATAATAATATTCATTTATTGTCATTGCAACGAGTACAACGAAATTAAAAAATAGCCAATCCTGACGGTGCGTACAAACATATATGCAATAAATGCAAAAACAAATAAATACATAAATACAATTAAATACAATTATATTAAGTACAAGATTTTTTAACGGTGTTGCCTAGTGCAAAGGTAGTGTTCAGTTCTCGTATGGCCCTGGGGTAAAAACTGTTCTTAAGTCTGTTTGTTCGGGATTTGATCGACCTGAAACGTCGACCAGAGGGCAGATGAACAAACAGACGGTGGCCGGGGTGGGATGGATCTTTTATTATTTTGCCTGCTCTACTGAGGCAGCGTAGGCTGAACAGGTGCTCCAGGGAGGGCAGTGAGCAGCCGATGATCTTCTGGGCCGTCGTGATGACCCTCTGAAGGGCCTTCCTGTCCTTTTCTGAGCAGCTGGCATACCATGTGGTTATACAGTATGCCAGCACACTCTCGATGGAGCAGCGATAGAAGGACAACATGAGCTTCTCCTGCAGGTTGGTTTTCCTGAGGATCCTCAGGAAGTGGAGTCTCTGCTGTGCCTTCTTTACTGTGGTGATGGTGTTGGTAGACCAGGTAAGATCCTCTGCGATGTGCATACCCAGGAACCTGAAAGCTGGTACCCTTTCCACACAGACCCCATTGATGTAGAGTGGGTCGTAATCTACACTGGTTTTTCTAAAGTCAATTATAAGTTCCTTTGTTTTGGAGGAGTTCAGGACCAGATTGTTCACTGAACACCATGCTGCCAGCCTTTGGATTTCATCCCTATAGGCTGTCTCATCTCCTTCTGAGAAGAGTCCAACCACAGTCGTGTCATCCGCGAACTTGATGATGGTGTTGGTGGGATGGGTGGGGGCGCAGTCGTGAGTGTAGAGGGAGTAAAGGATGGGGCTCAACACACAGCCCTGTGGTGAGCCGGTGCTCAGTGTAATGGTGGAGGAGAGGTGAGGGCCTATTTTGACGGTCTGGGGGCGGTTGGTCAGGAAGTCCTTGATCCATTGGCAGATGGTTTGGGAAAATCCCAGGTCAGAAAGTTTGGTGACCAGTCTGCTCGGGATGACCGTGTTAAAGGCAGAGCTGAAGTCGAGGAAGAGCATCCTCACATAGCTCCCCTGGTGTTCAAGGTGGGTCAGTGCAGTGTGAAGAGCAGTGTCGATGGCATCCCCTGTAGACCTATTTGCTCTGTAGGCAAACTGGTGTGGGTCGAAGGTGGGTGGGAGGCTGGCTTTGATGTGTTGCAGGACCAGTCTCTCGAAGCACTTTGTGATGACCGGTGTGAGTGCTACCGGACGGTAGTCGTTAAGACCGCTGATGACAGACTTTTTCGGCAGTGGGATGATTATGGCGGACTTCAGGCAGGGAGGGATGGTGGATTTTAAAAGGGACAGGTTGAAGATTTTTGTGAAGACCTCAGATAATTGGTCTGCACATTCCCTCAGCACTCTGCCCGTCACACCATCGGGGCCTGCAGCTTTCCTGGGATTCACTGCTCTGAGCACGCGCTTAACATCATACTCCTGCACAGTGAAGGTGTTGCTGTCAGGTGCTGGAGAGGGTGTTATGTCTGCCACTGTAGCTTTCACCTCGAAACGAGCAAAGAAACAGTTAAGTTCCTCTGCCAGCGAGGCGTCGCCGTCGGCAGTCGTGCGGTTGCTGGTCTTGTAGTTGGTGATGTGCTGGATGCCTTGCCATACCCGCCGTGGGTCATTGTTGGAAAAGTGGTCCTCAATCTTCCTCTTGTATGACACTTTGGCATCCTTGATGCCTCTCTTCAGGTTGGTTCTAGCAGCACTGTATAGAGCTCTATCACTAGACCTGAAGGCGGTGTTACGGTCCTTGAGGAGAGACCTGACATCCTTTGTCATCCAGGGTTTTTGATTGGGGTACAACCGGATGCGTTTGTCGACGGTGACATTGTCAACACAGTTTTGGATGTAGCAAAGTACAGTTGATGTGTACTCCTCCAAGTCCTGATCCTCAAAAATATCCCAGTTGGTCCTTTCGAAGCAATCCTGCAGCTGCGAGGAAGCTCCTTCAGGCCATGTCTTAACAGTCTTTATGGTGACTGGAGCTTTCCTCCTGAGTGGGGTGTATGCTGGAGTTAGGAATATGGACAGGTGATCTGACTGCCCCAGGTGTGGTAGTGGTGCTGACCTGAAACCCTTCTTAATATTTGAGTAAACCTTGTCTAGTGTGTTTTTCCCCCTGGTAGCACATCTTATGTGTTGTTCAAGTTTCGGGAGAACTGACTTTAGGACTTCAGCCCATCACATTGAACCAGAGACCCAGGTTCGATCCTGACTACGGGTGCTATCTGTACAAGGTGTGTATGTTCTCCCTGTGAACGCGTAGGTTTTTCCCGGATTCCTGTCACATTCCAAAGATGTGCAGGTTTGTAGGTTAATTGACTTCTGAAATGGTCACTAGTGTGTAGCATAGAACAAGTGTATGGTTGATTGTTAGTCGGCAATGACCTTGTGGGCCGGAGGGTCTGATTCCATGCTATATCTCTAAACATTGGTTTAGGATCATGTGTTCCGGGATACAGTGGAAAGCTTTGTTTTGGATGCTATCCTCACAGATCAGATATATACAATCAAGTCAAACTCAAGTACAATAGGTGGAGCAAAAGGGAAGATAAAGGGCACAGGATTTAATCATCAGTTCCATAGACAAAGTCCACTGTTCACTGAACAGTCGAGGTGAATCGGACGGTGCCTAGCTTCTGGAGGTTCCTTTTAAATAAGGAAATAACCCAAGGAATTGTGGAGTTAAAAGACTAAAGGGATAGGTGGTCTATGCCAGTGTAAAAAATCATGCTCCTATATTGGCTAATAGCTAATTAAATATTGTCACGTTTAATTTGCAAGACTGAGGTCCGGAGTGCAACACCCATTAATCTATTTTATTTTAATGAAGGAGCAGCAATTCTTATTTATAGATGGAATATTTGTCTTCCCTTAACTAAATTCCCTCATCATTCTGAGGTCCACTTTGACAGCTTCTCTGCACCTGAGCCATGACTCACTATTCACTCCCCCCCTCTTTCCTCACCTTCCCATCACTCAAAACAATCTTGCTCCGTTTTGTTTCTGTCATCCCTCGGAAGAAGAATCCTACCACAATTTTTTTTATTTGTGTCGTAAAGTGCTCAGTTTATTTTATTTTAGTTTAGAGATGCAGTGTGGAACTGGGCCTTTCCACCCACCGATTCTACGTCAACCAACAATCACCCCTAAACGAGTTCTTTCCGCCCACTAGGGATAATTTACAGAAGCCATTTAACCTGCCAACCTGCACATCTTTGAGAAGTGGAAGGAAACTGGAGCAATCGGAGAACAAACACATGGTCACAGGGAGAACATATAAACACATGGTCACAGGGAGAACATATAAACACATGGTCACAGGGAGAACATATAAACACATGGTCACAGGGAGAACATATAAACACATGGTCACGGGGAGAACATATAAACACATGGTTACAGGGAGAACATATAAACACATGGTCACAGGGAGAACATATAAACACATGGTCACAGGGAGAACATATAAACACATGGTCACAGGGAGAACATATAAACACATGGTCACAGGGAGAACATATAAACACATGGTCACAGGGAGAACATATAAACACATGGTCACAGGGAGAACATATAACACATGGTCACAGGGAGAACATATAAACACATGGTCACAGGGAGAACATATAAACACATGGTCACAGGGAGAACATATAAACACATGGTCACAGGGAGAACATATAAACACATGGTCACAGGGAGAACATATAAACACATGGTCACAGGGAGAACATATAAACACATGGTCACAGGGAGAACATATAAACACATGGTCACAGGGAGAACATATAAACACATGGTCACAGGGAGAACATATAAACACATGGTCACAGGGAGAACATATAAACACATGGTCACAGGGAGAACATATAAACACATGGTCACAGGGAGAACATATAAACACATGGTCACAGGGAGAACATATAAACTGCACCCATAGCAATGGGACATCCATTGCACCCAACATATAGGCAGCACCCATAGTCAGGATCAAACCCAGTCTCTGGCCCTGTAAGGCAGAAAATCTACCACTGCGCCATTGTGCTGCCCTTAATTGAATGCGCCATCCTTAATTTTATTTGAATGAACTGATCGGATCATGAGAATTTAAACCTTTTTAATTTTTTTTACTTTTTAGGACATCAAGCAGTTGTTGGACAGGTACGTGGCTGCATCGGTTTTCTGTATGTGGCTGATTAGTTCACCGTTGGGAGCTGTGCAGGGCGTTCACAGCCCTGAGAGAGCCAGGAATTCTTTGCTTCACTCTTCCCTGAGTGAGTTGGTCCCATCGCAGGTCACAGTCCCAGTTATTGTTCGGCAGGCACTTGTAGGGAAGCGGACTTATTGACAATAGACAATAGGTGCAGGAGGAGGCCATTCGGCCCTTCGAGCCAGCACCGCCATTCAATGTGATCATGGCTGATCATTCTCAGTGCGCAGGGCTCCCGTTTCTGCTCGCTTCCCATGAACCATGGCTCTGCAGCACATGTAAAGTAATCTAAGAACATTTGTAAATATAAAGGTCCGGAGAATTATTTTTTTAAAAGCAGCTAGAAAGATAAAGGTCCAGGGAATAAAAAACGCTGGACGAAGAGTCTCAACTCAAAACATCACCTATCCGTTTTTTCCAGAGATACTGCCCGACCTGCTGAGTCACTCCAGCACGCTGTCCTTTTCTCTACACCAGCATCTGCAGTTCCTTGTTTCTACATAAAGTCATCCACTCTTGTACTCCAAGGAATAGTGTCCCAGCCTGCTCAACCTCTGCCTATAGCTGAGGCCCCAGAGTCCTGTCAACATCTTGGTAAAACTTCTCTGCACACTTTCCGGCTTGACAACATCTTTCCAACAACTTGGTGTCCAAAACTGAACACAATACTCTTAATGTGGCCTCACCAACACCTTGCACAACTGCAACATGACCTCCCAACTTCTCTACTCAATACTCTGAGTGTGACTCCACTTGATAGCTCTTTTAAACATTGTTGTGTCTATCCATGTGTAAGATGGACAGGTACAGCTTAGGCCAATATTTATTCCTTTGCCATCACCATTATCACACGTGGTGGGACCTCACTCTAAATAATTTGGTTGCTTGACTTCCTCGGGGAACTGGGAAATGACTGCAGTCTGACAATATAAATAAAATTGTTGGCTGCAGGGTGCATTTCAAAGCCTTTCTCGTTTTACTTTCAATGGGCACAGTAAGCAGCCCAGGGCTGCCTGAAGTTACATCGAGAGAGAGGGAAGTCATAGAGAGAGATGGCCCACTGCTGGTTCCAGGGCTCAGATTGCAGAAGGTTGTGGGGAAATGTGGGTATCTGAGCCTTTGCAAAGCTTCCTTCACGTGCACAAGCTTCCAATCCTACGTTCCAGATGCAAACAGGAATTCATCGCACCAACGGACTTTCCCACCGACCTCCACACTGACTCCATCATCACACCTTTCCGTTACGTTAAAATCTGGGATGAGCTGAAAGCACTTGTGCCAGGTACGTGATCCTGCTTTTTGGAGAGTTGGGATGGAGGGAAAGGGGGTGGTAAGAGGTGGGGGGGGGCGGGCGGTGCAGGGAGACTGAGGGTTCGGGATGTTCTGCTCCATTACATGGGGGCTATATTGCACGATGACTCAGTGGTCCCACACGTGCCTCTTAGAAGGTTGCAAATCCCACTGCAGAAACTTGACCACTGTAGCAACTTTGTACTGGTGATGAAGGGAGTTTGAGTTTAGTTTATTGTCAAGTGTACCAAGCGAGGCACAATGAAAAGCTGTTTTAACGTGCCAACCAGTCAACGGAAAGACAATATGTGATTACAGTCAAGCCATCCACAGTGGACAGACACATTATAAAACGAATAACGTGAATAATGTTTAGTGCAAGTTAAATCCAGTAAAGTCCAATGTGGATGGGGAACCAATCACGCTTTGTCCTGGATTACAAAATATAAAACAGAAAAGGTTGGAAATAATCAGCAGGCCAAGCAGCATTTAGACAGAGAAACAGAGCGTTAATATCTCAGGTCATAGATCATTGATCACAGAACTTAAAACAGTACAGCACAGGAACAGGCCCTTTGGCCTAACTTGCCCACACTGACCAACATGCCCCATCCACTCTAGTCCCACCTGCCCTCGCTTGGCCCATAGCCCTGTAAGCCTATCCTAGCCATGTACCTGTCCAAATGACTTTTAAACATTCTGGTAGTACCTGCCTCAATTACCTTCTCCGGCAGCTTGTTCCATATACCCACCACCCTTTGTGTAAAATAAAAGAGTTACCCCTCAGGTTCCTATTACCTTTCCCCCTCCCCCACCTTAAACCTATGTCGTCTGGTTCTCGATTCCCCTACTCTTGGCAAAGATTGAATTTACCCGATATATTCCCCTCATGATCTTGTGCACCTCCATAAGATCACCCCTCATGCTCCTGCGATCCAAGGAATAAAGTCCTAGCCTGCTTGACATTTCCCTATAGCTAAGGCCCCTGACCCTTGGCAACATCCTTGTAAATCATCTATGCACCCTTTCCAGCTTGACAACATCTTTCCTGCAACATGGTGACTAAAACTGAACACAGTACACGAAATGTGGCCTCACCAATGTCTTATACAACTGGAACATGTCCTCCCATCGTCTCTACTCAATACTCTGATTGATGAAGGCCAACGTTCCAAAAGCCGTTTTGACCACCCTATGTACCTGAGACGCCACTTTCAAAGAACAATTTACCTGTACTCCTAAATCCCTCTGTTCTACAGCACCTCCCAAGAGCCCTGCCTACTGTGTGGGTCCTGCCCATGATAGACTTCTCAAAATGCAATACCTCACATTTCTCTACATTAAATTCCAGAAATCATTCCTCAGCCCACCTGGCCATCCGATCAAGATCCTGCTGCAATTTGTGACAACTATCTTCACCTTCTTCAACACCATCCACTTTTGTGTCATCTGCACACTTGCTAATCATGTGTAGGAAGGAAATGCAAATGCTGGTTTAAACCAAAGATAGACAAAAAAAGCTGGAGTAACTCAGCAGGACAGGCAGCATCTCTGGAGAGAAGGAATGGGTGACGTTTTGGGTTGAGACCCTACTTCATCCTTCTCGATCATCAGGCATCCTTCTCTCCAGAGATGCTGCCTGTCCCGCTGGGTTACTACAGCTTTTTGTGTCTATCTTCACTTGCTAATCGTGCCTTGCACATTCTCATCAAGATTATTGATGGAGATGACAAAACAGCAATGGGCCCAGCACCAAACCCTGAGGCACCCACTAGTCACGGGCCTCCGGTCCGTAAAGCAACCTTCCACCATCGCCCTCTGCTTCCTTCCATGAAGCCAACTGTGTGAGCCCCACAGTGGAGAACAATCTCCACTGACCGACTGTTTCATGCCTTTCAGTCCGGGAGTCCCTGAAGCTGAACGCCAGGACAGCTCACCCCCGGCTGCTCCTGTCCGAGGACCTGCGCAGTGTGGTGGACGGCGAGAAGCGGCGGGAGTGCTCGCTCTCACCCCAGCGCTTCAACTACTGGCTGTGCGTGCTGGCCGACAGCGGCTTCAAGTCGGGGCGGCACTACTGGGACGTGGAGCTGGGGGGCAACCAGGCCTGGGTGCTGGGGGTGGCCAGCGAGTTGGCCGACCGGCTGATCACCGGGCCGCTGGTGCCGCAGGACGGCTACTGGGTGCTGGAGATGGTCAACGGCAACCTGGTCAACCTGGGAGGCCCTGGGCCCCGGAGCCTCCCCCTCCGACACAAGCCGCAAACAGTCCGCGTCTACCTGGACTACGAGGAGGGGCACCTGGCCTTCTACGATGCCGACAGCCTGTGCCACCTCTACACCCTGCACCACAAGTTCACACAGACACTCCTCCCTCTCTTCAACCCCCACAACAAGAAGGAAGGCAGTAGTGGCCCACTCAGGCTGGCCCCCTGGCACTCACCCTGGGAGGGTGTCCACAGGGCTGGTCTCAAGGAGCAGCGGCCCACTCAGGCTGGCCCCCTGACACTGACACTCACCCTGGGAGGGTGTCCGCAGGGCTGGTCCAACCTGGGATGGATAATCCCAAGGCTTTTCCTGTTCACTCTTGCCCCTTGGTTTGAAGCATTAAAGGTAATAAGGGCGGCAGAATGGTGCAGGTGGTAGATCCACTGCCTCACGGTGTGGATAAAGCATGTTGGGCGCTGTGTGGTGCTTGCAGATAGATGCCCCTCCAGCATCACCTGTGCAAACTATTGTACGGTGATAACTGCTTTAAAAAGCTTTCACGGGTGTAGGGGGGTTTAACGAGCGTGTGGATCCAAGGTCCAGTTTGATATTGCTGTGAGCACAAATATTCGCACTTTGTTGTTTTGTGGGGGATGAGTTGTTCAGGCGGGGAGAATGGTTTTTATGAAGTTAAATAAAGTTTGAATGCCAAATGACGTGATGTGTCTTTCTGCATCCACCCACATCCCCCTGATGGCTACAATGCTGAAACCTCCAGTCTTACACTGCTCAGCCTTTCATCGAAGCTGGAACAAAACAACACAGCAACAGGTCTTGAAAGTCTGAAGAATGGTCTCGACCCGAAACGTCATCCATTCCTTCCATCCAGAGATGCTGCCTGTCCCACTGAGTTGCTACAGCAATAGACAATAAACAATAGGTGCAGGAATAGGCCATTTGGCCCTTCAAGCCAGCACCGCTATTCAATGTGATCATGGCTGATCATCCACAATCAGTACCCCGTTCCTGCCCTCGCCCCATACCCCCTGACCCCACTATCATTAAGAACTCCATCTAACTCTCTCTTGAAAGCATCCAGAGAATTGGCCTCCACTGCCTTCTGAGGCAGAGAATTCCACAGATTTACAACTCTGAGTGAAAACGTTTTTCATTTTGCATCTATCTTCAGTGTAAACCACCAACAGGCCCTTCGGTTCATCGTGTCTGTGCCGATGAGGATCTAATCTGTACATCTTCCTGCACCTCGTCTATATCCCCTCAAATCTCTAACTGTTTATTTGCCTTTTGAAATGTGTGCTAAGTGTTGCTGTTGTATTTGCTTCCATCGCTTCCCCTGACAGTGTGCTCCAGGCACCTAATGCTCTCTTGTGTAAAAATATATATTCTGAGAACTCCACTCCGCTAAACAAGACTCAGGAACAGCTCCTTCCCATCTGGTATTCTCAATGGTCTTGCCGTAAGCTAGAGTACAGTCTGATTCTGCTCTACCCCATTGCAGACATTGCACTTTGTCTCTGAAACTGTTGTGCTACAGTGTTGAAAGCTGTCGTCTGCAGTCTGTATCTTTTCCCTCACTCCACCTATTGTAGCTGAGTTTGGATTGGTTGTGTTTATGTATAGTGTTATCTGATTTTGAATGGATAGCTGCAAAACAAACCTTTTCACTGCAGTACATGTGACAGTAATAAACCAAAACCAAAATCTAAAACTTACCACAGAAAACTCCTTTAAACTTCTCTCCTCTCACCTTAAAGCTATGGTGTCTACCCCAAGAACATACAATCGAACAGCACAGGAAAAGGACCTTTAACCCACAATATCGGTGCTGAACATAATACCAAATGAGCTAATCTCCACTGCCTACACATGATCCATATCCCTCCATCCCCTGCATATCCATGTGCCAATCTAAAACTCTCTTAAGTACTGCTATATTCACTGGAATTTAAAAGGATGAGAGTGGATCTTATAAAAACATAGAAAATGTTTAAGGGATTGGACAGGCTAGATGCAGGAAAAATGTTCCCGATGTTGGGGGAGTCTAGAACCAGCGGTCACAGTTTAAGAATAAGGGTGGGCCATTTAGGACTGAAATAAGGAAAAGCATTTTCACCCAGAAAGTTGTGAATCTGTGAAATTCTCTGCCACAGAAGGCAGTGGAGGCCAATTCACAGGATGTATTCAAGAGAGAGTTAGACATAGCTCTACAGGCTAACGGAATATGGGATATGGGGAGAAAGCAGGAATGGGCTACTGATTCTGGATATTCTGATTCTCCCTCAATAGAAAGAATGGCCTTCCTCAAATTAGGAGACCAGGTGCGGTCTCACCAGGGCCCTGCACAACTGCAGTAGGACCTCCGTGCTCCTATACTCAATTCCTTTCGCTATGAAGGCCAACATGCCATTAGCTTTCTTCACTGCCTTTTGTACCTGCATGCTTACTTTCAGTGACTGATGTACAAGGACCCTAGGTCTTGTTGCAACTCCCCTTTTCCCAATCTGACACCATTCAGATAATAATCTGCCTTCCTGTTCTTGCCACCAAAGTGGATAACCTCACATATATCCACATTATACTGCATCTGCCATGCATCTGTCCACTTACCCAACCTGTCCAAGTCACCCTGCAGCCTCATAGCATCCTCCTCGCAGCTCACCCTGCCACCCAGCTTCGTGTTTCCACAAACTCGGAGGTGTTATATTTAATTCCTTTGTCTAAATCAGAGTCCTCCAAACCTTTCAGCATGAGGGCCACATTATATATTTGGCACATTTTTGCGGGCCGTAGGAAAAAATAAAGAAGTGAGTTTTATAAATGTAATGAGTTTAGTTTAGACTAGGTTATGCTGCAGGAACTCAGCGGGTCAGGCAGCATCATGATGCTGAGTTACTCCAGCATCTTGTGTCTATCTTTAGCATAAACAAGCACCTGCAGTTCTTTTTTACTTTATCATTCTGGTAAACCTCCTCTGCACCCTTTCTAAAGCCTCCACATGCCTTCTGTAATGGGACAACCAGAACTGCTTGCAATACTCCACGCCGATCATCAATCACCGCTTATCCTAGGTTCATATCCGACACAATTGGGATATTTATGGAAGCCAATTAACCTGCAAACCTGCCCGCCTTTAGAATGTGGGAGGAAACTGGAGCACCCGGAGAAAGCTCACGCGGTCACGGGGAGAACGTACAAACTCCCTACAGACTGCACCTGTAGCCACGATCAAACCCGGGTCCCTGGCGCTAGACTCGATGGGCCGAAAGACCTGTTTCCGCACTGTATCTCTCAAGTCTACTGCTGCACCACTCTGGAATTCACAGAGGCCAATTATTCTACACACCTGCACACCTTTGGATGTGAGAGGAAACCTATGTGACAACATTCCACCCAGATAGCTCCCAAGGTCAGGATCAAACCCAGGTCTCTAATACTGTGAGGCAGCAGCTTGATCAGCTGCAACACACTGTGGAAGCAAAGTCTGAAAGGCACTTCAATAAAGGGGTAAAAAGTTATGGGCATAGGCAGGAATGTGGAATTAAGCTTACAAGCACATCAGCCGTGATCAGTTTGAATTGAGTCGAGTTTATTGTCATATGCACAAGTATAGTGAGGTATAGCTTGCATCACTTACACTCAGACAACACACTAAATCATAAATCATAGATAATCTACACACATTCCACATGACAGTTAAAAGAAAGCAAAAAAATCAAGGCATTAATGCAAAACACAATTAGAAAAACAACTCCATGGGAGAACAATTATTGTCTGTGGTGTTCCATTGTGGAGGTCTGGTTAGGTCAGTTAAAGAGCCTGATGGTTGTGGAACAGTACCTGTTCCTGAATCTACTGGTGTGGGACTTCAGGCATCTGTACCTCCTGCCTGATGGTAGCATCTTTGTTAGATGTGTTGCTTGGAGGGCAGGGCTGTGCCCATGATGGACTGGCCTGACTCCACCACTCTCTGCTGTGCCTTGCGTTCCTGTGGATTGTAATTGCCGGACCAGGCCACGATGCAATCTTTTGTATCCTGATTCACTGTACCTCGGTGAACTGAACGGAACTGCACTGAGGAGAATTTCTACAGTGCATATATATACGTTTTGATACAAGGAACTAAATTTACCGGACCCTGGAGAAAAACACACAGTGCTGGAGTAGCCTAGTGGGTCAGGCAGCATATGTAGATCGAGTGGATAGATGGATGATGCTTCGGGTTGGGAATGATGAAGAGTCCCGATCCAAAACATCACCTCTCTCTTTCCTCCACAGGTGCTGCCTGACCTGCTGAGTTACTCCACATTTTGAGTTTTGTATAGGTTTGTCAGAGTATTTGGTGACATGCTGAATCTCTTTAAATCTCAAGGAAATGTCACTGCTTTCATCTGCGTGCTGGGCTTTTGTAAAGTTCAGTGGGCCGAGCAGCCTATCTGTCCCGAATCTCTCGAGGCCCAAGGGGAGTCTGGCCTTAATGTGCACTGGGTATTGATGGAACAATGCAAACACAGATTCACATACACACACACAATGATACAACTCCTTCATTGAACACTTGCACTCGGTCCATCAAAGCCTTCTGGATCTCCCTGTCACTAACCATTTTAACTCCCCTTCCCATTCCAAACCTGACCTCGACCCGAAACATCATCTATTCCTTTTCTCCAGAGATGCCACCTGACCCGATGAGTTACTCCAGCATTTTGTGTCTGTCTTCAATCCAAAACTGACCTTTCCATCTGGGGTCTCCTCCATTGCCAGAGTGGGGCAATTTGCAAACTGGAGGAGTAGCTCCTCATATTCCATTTTGATAGCTTAAAACCCAACAATATGAACATTAAATTCTCCAGTTTTAAGTACCCTCCCGCCCCCCATGCCCCCTCAATTTCCAGTGACCCCACTCCCAGTGTGCATCCATTGCTTCCACCATCCTGACCCACATTTCCCCCTCTCCCCTTCCATCCTCTCTGGCTTTACATTTCACTCATTTTCCCTGACACCCTTTTGTCTACTTTTTATCTCTTGCCTTTGTCCACCCATCTGCCAATCTATCCCCACTCACCTGTATCCACCTATCACTTGCCAGGCCTTGCCCTGTCCCCACCTCTCTCTTAGTTCAGCTTTCTCCCCCCCCCCCCAACAGTAATGTCGGAAGAAAGATCCCGACCCAAAACATCTGCCTGAGTTCCTCCAGCACTTTGTATTTCACTCCAGCTTGTGTCTCCAGTGATTTACTGAATCTATACCAATCCTTTACACGAATCTCATTGTATTCTCCCCAACTTGCCTCGACTCCAGCAAACACTCGCACTACATTTTAAGTGGTTTATTTTTCCCCTTCAGGGATTTTTTTCCCCAAATAGAGGTGATTCGGTACATGGACAAATACTCTTGAATGTCTACACGTGCACAGTAGCGAGCATATTGACCAGTTGCATCACGGCCTGGTTCGGCAACTCGAACGCCCGGGAATGAAGGAGATTACAAAAAGTGTCAGACACTGCCCAGTCCCAGTCCCCCTCCCTGCCATGGAAGGTGATTCTGCCTCAAAAAGGCAGCCAGCATCATCGAGCACCCACACCACCCTGGCTACGCTCTTATTTCCCTCCTGCCATCGGAAGAAGTTAATTATGGGTGTCTGAAAACTGCAAACGTCCAGGTTCAGGAGAAGCTGCTTCCCAACAAACACGAGGCGATTGATCGACACGACGAATGTAAACAGAAATCTGATCTACCCGCTGCCGTGGCTGCACTCAGGACTTCAGGCCTTGTTGTTTTTGTTTTGTACTATATTCAGGCTATTTTCAATTGAAGCTTTTTGTTCTGTACAATGGGGTCTAGCGAGTACTGTTTATATAATCTGTTGTGCTGCTGCTGCCAAGTAAGAATCTCGTTGTTCCGCTTCAGGACAAAAAAATAACTGAATCTTGAAATCTGTTGACAAAATGTTTAGGAAGTAACTGCAGATGCGGGTTTACACCGACGGTCGACACAAAATGCTAGAGTAAATCAGCGGGTCGGGCAACACCACGGGAGAAGAGGAAGAGGCTGCCTGACCCACTGAGTTACTCCTGCGTTGTTGTGTCTATGTTTGAAATCTGCAGATTTGTGCAAAGAAACGTACCCGGAAATCGCCGACTTTGCAGCAGCGCGGAAGTGCAACTAAGTGTCCGGGACCCGGAGAGGGCAGCAGCGATGGCGAGTATAGACGTGCTACAGTCCATGAAAGATGAGGCGCTTTGCCCCATCTGCTTGGAGTTCTTTGTCCAGCCTGTAACCATAGACTGCGGCCACAATTTCTGCCGGACCTGCATCGTCCGGCACTGGCAGTCGGAGCGAGGGCCGGCCACTTGTCCACAGTGCCGGGCGCTGCTGCCCGACAAGACGCTCAGACACAACCGGTTCGTGTCCAACATCGTGGAGAATGTAATGAAGCTCAGAGTGGTCGAGGCGGTGGTTCAGACGGAGCTCCGCTGCCAGGAGCACGACGAGAGGCTGAAGGTTTACTGCAGCGATGACCAGAGGCCGATCTGTGTGGTGTGTGCCACGTCTCGCCATCACCACGGCCACTCCACCAGCCCGCTTGGCGAGGCCGCTGGACTCCATAAGGTGAGACACCGCGCTCACAGTGAACTGTCACAGGACGGGAACAGGCCTCTCTGTTCACCCAGTCCTCACCCACCCACCACACAGAACAGAGAGCACCACAGAACAGGCCTCTCTGTCCACCTCCTCACCCACCACACAGAACAGAGAGAGAGTAGCACAGGACAGGACAGGAACAGGCCTCTCTGTCCACCCAGTCCTCACCCACCACACAGAACAGAGAGAGAGTAGCACAGGACGGGAACAGGCCTCTCTGTTCACCCAGTCCTCACCCACCACACAGAACAGGACAGGAACAGGCCTCTCTGTCCACCCAGTCCTCACCCACCACACAGAGCAGGACAGAAACAGACCCTTCGGCCCACAATGCCATAGAAGGTAGAAAAGTACAGCACAGACAGGCCCTTCCGCCCACTGTCAGAGAACATAGAACAATACAGCACAGAAACAGGCCCTTCGGCCCACAGTGTCAGAGATCATAGAAAAGTACAGCACAGGAACACGCCCTTCGGCCCACAGTGTCATAGATCATAGAAAGGTACAGCACAGGAACAGGCCCTTCGGCCCACAGTGTCATAGAATATGGAAAAGTACAGCACAGAAACAGTTAATTCGGCCCACTCTTTCAGAGAATAAAGCTTAGTCAGCACAGGAACAGGCCATTCGGCCCACTCTGTCAGAGAATAAAGAATAGTGCAGCACAGGAACAGGCCATTCGGCCCACAGTCATAGAATACACAACAGCACAGAATTAGGCCGTGTGGCCCACTGTGCCGTAGAACATTGAAAGGTATGGCAGAGGACTTGTCACTTCAGCCCACAGAGTCATAGAATGTAGAAAAATATAGCACAGAAATAGGCCCTGCAGCCCATTATGTCATTGAATATCAAAAGGTTACTCCTTCCAGCGACCCAAACAGACTTTCCAAGCGAGAGAGAGGTTCACATGCACCTCCCCGAACCTAATCTACTGCGATGTTCCTGATTCGGTCTCCTATTCATGTTCTCCAGAGATGCTGCCCGACACGCTGAGTTACTCCAGCACTTTGTGTCTTAGTATAGGAAAGTACAGCACAGGAGCAGACCTTTCAGCCCACAGTGTCGTTGGACATAGAACGGCGCAGCACTAGAGCAGGCCATTCAGCCCACAACGTTAGAATACTTGACCAAGTGAACCCGTTGGACCCAAACCTCTCCTGCATTGATGCAGCACCCTCTCCTCCCGCCTACCCCTCTCCCCATTCCCCCTTCCCCCTCTTCTTCCCATTCCCCCCAATCCATCCCCCTGAACCCTTTATCCTCCCCCTCCCTCCCTCCACCTCCCCCTCTCTCTCCCTAGGAAATAGATTTAAACTTTAAAATGTGAATAACTTTAAAAATATAGCACCGATTTCAATGAAACTTCTTCCATTAGCACCAAAGGAACGACGGTGAGTAAGGTGGGCCTAAAATTGTCGTGCTATCGTGTCCCGTTTTGGCTGTAACTCAGGAACAAACAAACAAACGAGAGTTTTAGTATATAGACAGAAAAGCACAGGGCAAGAACTGATCCTCACAGTTTCATAGAACATATCATCATATCATATCATATATCTACAGCCGGAAACAGGCCTTTTCGGCCCTCCAAGTCCGTGCCGCCCAGTGATCCCCGTACATTAACACTATCCTACACCCACTAGGGACAATTTTTACATTTACCCAGCCAATTAACCTACATACCTGTACGTCTTTGGGAGGAAACCGAAGATCTCGGAGAAAACCCACGCAGGTCACGGGGAGAACGTACAAACTCCTTACAGTGCAGCACCCGTAGTCAGGATCGAACCTGTGTCTCCGGCGCTGCATTCGCTGTAAAGCAGCAACTCTACCGCTGCGCTACCGTGCCGCCCATACAAAAATAGAGCACAGGAACAAGCATTTTGACCCACAATATCTATGCTGACCATGACGCTGTATAACTAATCTTCTCTGGTTCAGGTTTATTATTGACACACGTACCAAGGTACGGTGAGAAGCTTTTGTTTCGTGCTTATTTAATCAAATCAGATAATGCTATAAAAGAATAGAATCAAGCCAAACACAAGAGGAAAATCCAGAGCAAAGAGAAAGATGCCAGAGTGCAGAATATCATTTCTCAGCTTTACAATCAGGGGTGGCAATGGTGGCACACCGGTAGAGTTGCTTCCTTACAGCGCCAGAGACCCAGATTCAATCCTGACTATGGGTGCTGTCTGTAATGAGTTTGTACATTCTCCCACAAGGCAAAGATGTACAGGGTTGTTGGTTAGTTTGGCTTCAGTAAAAATTGTAAATTGTCCCTCGTGTGTAGGATAGTGCTGATGTACAGGGATCGCCGATCAGTGCGGACTTGATGGGCCGAAGGGCCTGTTTCTGCACTGTATAACTAAACTAAATTAAACTGAACAATGCAACAGTTCCACAGAAAAAATCCAAAGCCTGCAATAAGGTATGATAGAAAATCAGGTCTGTTGCCTCGATTTTGAAAGGACCATTCAGAAGTGCAATAAGAGGGGAAGAAGGTGTTTCTGACTCTGAACTTGCTCTCTTGCAAGCTTCTGAATCTTCTGCTTGACAGGACCAGGAAGCAGAAGGAATGACCAGGCTTGGAAAGGTCCTTAATTAATTTGGCTGTTCTTCCGAGGCAGCTTGAAGTATAGATGGAGTCATTGGTGGGGAGTGTGGTCTGTGTGACGGACAGGGTTACATCCACAAATCTCATCCTGCATGTGATCCATGTCATTCCCCATATATTAATGTGTGTCTCCTAAAAGCCACTTTCATATTTGCCGTGCACATCTCCTTTAAAGTTTGCACCTCTCACCTAAAGTTATGCCTGTAGTCTTTGACATTTCCTACCTTTTGTGGTGAAAATGTTCAGATTGTCCACCCTATCCTATGCCTTTGATAATTTTATAAACGTCTATGGGATCTCCCTTCACCTGCTGGCATTCTGGGGAAAACAACCACTCCTTATACATAATACTCACCCATCGAGACAACATTCTGAACCCTTCTTCAGACCCAACCTGAAAATCCATCTGTTAGTTCTTTCCCCAGATGCTGCCTGACCCGCGGAGTTCCTCCAGCAGTGTTTTACTCAAGATTTTAACATCTGCAGTTTAGTTTAGTTTAGAGATACAACAGGGAAACAGGCCCTTCAAGGAGAAGATAACTTGCATTGGAGACAGCCCAGATAGTGCATATTGTTTGATTGCTCACATTACGTGTTTGCCCTATAAGTAATGGTTGGGTAGGTTTGGTCTGTATTCATTGCTGCTTCGAAGAATGAGATGTGACCTTGTTGAAACATGGAAGGTTATGAGGGGGATTTGCAAGACAGATGTTGAGAACATGATTTCCCTTGTGGGGAATCTAAAAACAGGGTCATTATTCAAGAATGAGCAGTTCCTCATTTAGATGGGGAAGAGGAGAAACTTCTCCACGGAGGATGGTGAATCTTTGGAATAGTCTACTGCAGAGAGTGGTGGAGTAAAGGTCGTTAAATACGTTCAAGAGAGAATTTGCCCCTAAGAGAGACGAGGACCATGAGAATGGGGAAGGGAAGTGGGTGGTCGTCAGGTGAAGGACACAGGGAGCCATGTTAACAAAATCTGTTCCAATTTCTGACATTCTTAGATTATCCCTTCCATCTCTGTTCACCCATTTTTTAATTGTTACTCCAATTATGAATGGAAATTCTGTCCTTGACCAGATGCATTGCAGCTACAGCCAAAAAAGCACACCAATGCCTGTGCTTCCTCAGGAATCCAGCATGTCTCCAACGGCTCTTACTAACCTCTACAGATGCACTGAAGAAATTAGGCTTTCGGGATGCATCGTTGCTTGGTTTGGGAATAGCTCTGCCTGACGCAGCGAGAAATTGCAGAGAGTTGTGGATGCCACCCAGGCCATCACACAGGCCACATTCCCCATCATACACTGTTGGAAAGGGTGCAGAGATTTATGAAGATGTTGGCAGGACTCGAGGGCCTCAGCTTTAGGGAGAGGCTGAGCAGGCCAGGACTCTTTTCCACAGAGCGCAGGAGGATGAGGGGTGATCTTATAGAAGTGTACAAAATCATGAGAGGAATAGATCAGGTAGATGCACAGAGTGTCTTAACCAGAGTAGGAGTATCGAGAACCAGAGGACATAGGTTTAAAGTGAGGGAGAACGATTTAATAAGGAACTTTTTCACATAATGTGTGGTAGGTGTATGAAATGAGCTGCCAGAGGACATCGTTGATCCAGGTACTATTGCAATGTTTAAGAAACATTTAGACAGGTACATGGATAAGACAGGTTTAGATAAGAGGGGTATGGGCCAAACGCAAGCAGGTACGACTAGTGCTGGTGAGGGCAAATTGGGCCGAGCTGCCTGTTTCCACGCTGCAAGATTCTATGACTATGACACTCCATCTGCGTTGCCACGGGAGAACAGCCAACAAAATCTAGGACCTTTTCCACCATGGTCATTCCCTCTTCTCCCCGTTCCCATCAAGCGGAAGATCCAGAAGCTTGAAAGTCCATAAAGCGAGACCAGGGAATAGCTTCTTCCCCTGTCATAGAAACATAGAAAATAGGTGCAGGAGTAGGCCATTCGGCCCTTCGAGCCTGATCATCCAGCTCAGTAACCTGTACCTGCCTTCTCTCCGTACCCCCTGATCCCTTCAGCCACAAGGGCCACATCTAACTCCCTCTTAAATATAGCCAATGAACTGGCCTCAACTACCTTCTGTGGCAGAGAATTTCACAGACTCTCTGTGGGAAGAAATGTTTTCTCATCTCGGTCCTAAAAGATTTACCCCTTATCCTTAAGCTGTGACCCCTGGTTCTGGACTTCCCGAACATCGGGAACAATCTCCCCGCATCTAGCCGCTCCAACCCCTTAAGAACTTTATATGTTTCAATAAGATCCCCACTCAGTCTTCTAAATTCCAGCGAGTATAAGCCTAGTTTATCCAGTCTTTCTTCATATGAAAGTCCTGCCATCTCAGGGATCAATCTGGTGAACCTTCTCTGTACTCCCTCTAAGGCTAGAATGTCTTTCCTCAGATTAGGAGACCAAAACTGTGCACAAAACTCCAGGTGCGGTCTCACCAAGGCCCTGTACAACTGCAGCAGAACCTCCCTGCTCCTATACTCAAATCCTCTTGCTATGAATGTTATGGTCATATTTACCATACTTCTGAAAGATCCTATCTGAAGCCAGAGTACAGTCCCAATTCTCCAACTTAACTCATTGCGGACATTGGACTTTTTCTATGGAACTGTTATGCTCCATTGCTGGGAACTATATTCTGCACTCTGGTATTTTCTCTTCGCTCTTACTGTTATACTTGTTTCTTGTTTGATTGTATTCATGTATAGTATTACCTGATTTCTTTGCATAGAACACAGACAAAAGTTTTTCATTGCATCTCAGTACACATAACAATAATGAACCTATACCACTACCAAATTCCAATTCTGTTTATCCTGATGATATAGGTGAAGGCTATTTCAGCCCACTGTCTATGCCAGCATAAAGAGCGACCTTACTTCCCAATAATTTTCCCTGTAATCTATTCCTTCCACTTTCCCATCAACTTTACCCAGATTCAATCGCTCACCTGTATGCTCGGGGCAATTTACTGTGTCATCCTAAACTACCAAACAGAACACAATTACCTTTGGTATTGGTTTTGTATTCTCAAGTGTACAGAAAAATATTTGCTCAGCCTGCTATCCAAGCAAGTCATACCATTTATGAGTCCAATCAAACCATAGACAGGTCTACCAGGTCGTGCAAAGAGAAAAATAAAGAATGTTGAGTATAGTGCTACACTAGAGAGAAAGTGCAGATTTTCTAAAAATGCAAACGTTGCAAGAATATAGATTGGGTGATCGGGACCATACCAACAGCTTATAAGAGTCTGATAAATAGTCTGATTTATATATGATTTCTATATAGATTTATAATAGCAGGAGAGAAGGTATTCCTGAAAGTCATACACACTTTCAAGATTTTGGATCTTCTGACTGATGTAACAGGCTAGAAGAGAGAATGACTGGGGAGGAAGTTGTCCTTGATCATGTTTGTTGCATTCCTGAGGAAGTGTGGTGTCGATGGAGTCGATGAGGGGGAGGCTGGTTTGAATGATGGACTGGGCGATATCACAACTCTCTGCAATTTCTTGCAGTTTTGGGCAGAGTAGGTGCCAAACCAAGCTGTGATACATTCTAATACGATGCTTTCTAGGGTGCATCTGTAGAAATTGGTTACAGTTACTGGAAACATGCCGGATTACCTGTTTTATGGAACATGGAAAAAATTACAAACAAATGGGTGTAATCCACACAAGGAGAACGCCTCATGGACAAACATGGTGGACCAGGTTGAAACTAGAAGGCTGGAGCTGTGAGGCTGCTCTGCCAGCTGAGCCAGACTATAATTGGGGTTGATCTTCCAGATCATTGACAACAGACTTTAAAAATGTCGTCTTTTTCAGGAGACCTGTGTGACTTTTTTTGCGCGTTTCTCTGTTCCAGGGAATGCTACGGAAAGAAATAGAGTCCCTCAGTGAACAATTGCTTGATTGCTGTGAAAGTCAGGATGAAGAAGAAGAAGATGTAAATAAACTGAAGGTACGAAGGGTCGTTTAAAGGTCCCACACCAAAGCACAGTTGAGATGGGAAACGAAACAGTTAATGTAAAAACTAGTGTGGCGGTCCAATGTCATGCATGTGAGATATTGACTCAATCTAGCACCAGGTAAATATTTAATTTCCGTGCATTTCACACCATTATATATTTGATCTGTTGTAATATTTTGTTTCCTCTGATTCCACGCCAAAGATCACAATGATCATTTGCTCACGGTTCCAGCATCCTGAGTTTCTTGTGCCTTCATTGAAAGGCCCGATGTTTTCTCCAACTACACAGCATGAGAAGCGTAGGGAAGGGAGCAGGAATCAGACAAGTGCTCCATCAAAACACAAAGTGCTGGAGTAATGCAGTGGGTGAGGTCAGGCAGCATCTCTGCAGGGATTGGATAAGCAATGTTTTGGGCTGCTTGTCCATTCCTTTCACAGATGCTCCTGAACCCATCAGTTCATAGAGTCATATAGCGTAGAAACAGGCCCTTCAGCCCAACTTGCCCACACGGGACAACATGTCCCATCTACACTAGTCTCACCAGCCTGTGTTTGGCTCATATCCTTCTAAACCTACCTGATCCGTGTACCTGTCTAAATGTTTCTTAAACGTTGCAAGGGTACCTGCCTCAGCTACTACCTCAGGCAACTCGTTCCATACACCTATCACCCGTTGTGTAAAAAAGTAACCCCTCGGGTTCCTATTAATTCTTTCCCTTCTGCATGTATGTTCTCATCCACATCTTTGCTATAAATGACAAACAGCAATGGGACCACCACCGAACCCCATGGCACACCATTAGTCACAGGCCTCCAGTCCGAAAAGCAACCTTCCACGATCATCCTCTCCTTCCTTCCATGAAGCCAGTTTTCTATCCATTCAGCTTTCTTTCCTTGGATCCCATGCGATGTATATTTCCTACAGCACTTTGTACTTTGCACAAAATTCCAGTATCTGCATTTCCTTGTGTCTCCATGTGCTCCATCAAGCCTGTCCACCTTTCTAGTCATAACTTTTGACTTCTCTTTATTACATCAATTCATCTATGACATCTCTCCAGTCTGAAGAGTTCCAGAGGCTCACAAACCTTTGAGCAAACAAAAATCATTCCCTTTCCCTTCGAGATAAAAGGAACTGCAGATACTGGAATCTTGAACAAAACACAAAGTGCTGGAGGAGCTCTGGGAATCAGGCAGCATCAGCGGACAAAATGAATAGGTGACATTTCAGATCAGGACATTTCTTCAGGCTCATTCCTCAGATTTCTTTCTTCATTCCCTTCCTCAGTAGGTAAAGCTGTTGGGCGAATCTACACCTCCTGCTCTAGATTGTCCCAACCAGAGAAAGTATCCTGTCAACAAGACAGACACAAAATGCTGGAGTAACACAGTGGGACAGGCAGCATCTCTGTCTGAAGGAATGGGTGACGTTTTGGGTCGAGACCCTTTTTCAGACTGAATCAGGGGAGAGGGTGATACAGAGATAATAACATATGTTTTGTGTCTATCTTCGGTTTAAACTAGCATCTGCAGTTCCTTCCTACAATATATCCTGTCAACAACTCCACTCAGAACCTTATTCACTTCCCATATAATACAACTCCTTTTAATGATGTCAAGTTAATGAACCTTTTCAACACAGCCTACTGTAAACAAGGAGATTGAATCTGCACCACAGTGTCAAGTCATCACCATCCCAGAACATGGGACAAGCCCTTTGGCCCACAATGTCTGCCAAACATAATGACAGGACCAACTCTTATCTGCCTGCACATTATCCATATCCCACCATTCACTTGCCTGTCCAAAAGCCTCTAAAATGATTCTAATGTATCTGCCTCAACCACCCCCCTCCACCCCCCCTTTACAACAGCACATTCCAAGCACTCACCACCCTTTGTGTAAATACAAATACTTGCACTGCATATCTCCCTTAAACTTGCTCCTTTCACCTTAAAGATGTTTCCTCCCACATTCCAAAGATGTGCAGGTTTATAGGTTAAATGGCCTCTGTAATTTGTCCCCAGTGTGTTGGATAGAGCTAGTGTATGGGGGATCACTGGTCACCACAGACTTGGTGGGCCAAAGGCCCAGTTTCAACGCTGTATCTCTAATATAAAAAGAAAGGTAAAGTCCGATTAAACATAGTTCAAAGGTCTCCAATCAGGTAGATGGTTGGTCAGAATCGGTCTCTAGTTCGTGAGAGGATGGTTCAGTTGCGTGGAAACAGCTGGAAGAAACTGTCCCTGAATCTGGAGGTGTGTGTTTTCAGTTATAACCTAGCATAATGTTCAGCTGTGGCATGGTGGAACAAAGAGCCTGTTCCAATGCTGTATTGTTTCCTGTTCTGTGCTCCACGACCCATGAACTTCTCACCTTGCACTGGGTAAATCCACCTGTTGTTTATTCCATCAGAAAGAATCTGCGGCTCTGCAGAAGAACATTGAATCTAAGTTCGAAGAACTGCACCAGTTTCTGCACCAGGAAGAGAAAAAGCTGAAAACAATACTGGAGCAAAAGGAAAATGCCATATTGCAACAAAAAGATGAAAATCTAAAGAAAATCTCCGAACAGCATGCATCACTTAAGAAAGCAATCTTGGACATGCAAGAAAAACTGAGTCTGGAAGATGCAGAGTTTATGCAGGTATTGTCTATTGTTTACATGGGAAACATGATGCCATTACCATTCAGATTCTAAAACCCAATGTACAGTAGAGAACTCCATCAGTCCACATTCAGAACTTTGGCAGCACCAGTCCCAGAATGGGTGGTACGGTGGCACAGCGGTATAGTTGCCTTACAGCACTTACAGCGCCAGAGACCCAGGTTCGATCCCGACCACGGGTGCTGGCTGTATGGAGTTTGTACATTCTCCCTGTGACCGCATGGATGTTCTCCGAGAACTTTGGTTTCCTCCCACACTCCAAAGACGTGCAGGTTTGTAGGTTAATTGGCTTCGTAGAGATGTAAATTGTCCCAAGTGTGTGTAGGATAGTGTTAATGTGCGAGGATCGCTGGTCGGCACAGACCCAGTGGTCAGAAGGGCCTGTTTCCGGGCTGTATCTCTAAACTCTAAACCAATATCGCAGCTTTTCCAGACTCTTGGATCATATTCATTAATACTCCAACACACTTAATTAATGTAGAAACAAGAAATTGCTGATGCTGGTTTCCACAAGAGGATACAAATTTCGTGAATAGCTCAGCAAGTCAAGCACCATTGAACATGCTGCTTCACCTGCTGATATAACAGCACCATCAAACATGCTGCTTCACCTGGTGTTATAACAGCACCATCAAACATGCTGCTTCACCTGCTGTTATAACAGCACCATCAAACATGCTGCTGGACCTGCTGTTATAACAGCACCATCAAACATGCTGCTTCACCTGCTGTTATAACAGCACCATTGAACATGCTGCTTCACCTGCTGATATAACGGCACCATCAAACATGCTGCTTCACCTGCTGTTATAACAGCACCATTGAACATGCTGCTTCACCTGCTGATATAACGGCACCATCAAACGTGCTGCTTCACCTGCTGAGTTATAACAGCACTATGTACACTAATGAGGTCTGAATCACTCTAGAGGAGGTTCTGACCCAATTCATCATGTTTCCTTTCCCCCTCGACAGATGCTGCATGATCTGATGAATTCCTCAGGCACTTTGTGTTTTGCACTGTTTTAAATCAGTGTTTACAGATGATATGTAGAATAACAATAAACATTCCAGTTAACTCGTTATCACCTACCCCACAGGCAACAATGGACCATTGTGAGTTACACCTTTCCTCGATCATCGTTTTTTGCATATCTTTCATTCATTTCTTCTATGTACCTTCTATATCTCTCATTTTCGTTTCCCCTGACTCTCAGTCTGAAGAAGGGTCTCGACCCCAAACCTATTCCTTTCATCCAGAGATGCTGCCTGGCCCACTGAGTTACTCCAGATTTTTCCAGTTCTATTCCAGTTAACCAGGTACATTTAAACAGAGCACTGGAAGCAGAACGAGGCAAGTTTCAAGGAAGCATGGGGAGTGGGGCCCAGGTGAGTTTTAAGGGAGAACTGGTTAAGTCAAGTTGAGCTTATTGTCATATGAATACAGTGAGGGACAGATGCAGTGAAAATCTTGCCTCTTGCACCATCACAAGCTTATAGACACGATCAGCACACAGAATCATGTTAGACTCAAGTTCTGCAAGCCAGTGAAAAGGAAAAGACTAGTTGGGCATTGAGTATAAGTGTCAGGAAGACACAATGCAGATTTTTAGCACTTTGGTTAGACCTCATTTGGAGTATTGTGTGCAGTTCTGGACACCCCAATATAAGAAGTCTGTAGAGGCCTTGGAGAGAATGCACTAGATGTTGACCAGAATGATGCCTGGATTACAGGGAATTAGTATCAGACGAGGATGGACAAACTTGGATAGTTTTCTCTGGACTGTCGGTGTTTTCTCCGGACTGATGGAAGTAGATCAAATTAAGAGAGCCACAGTGTAGACGGTCAGAACCCTTTCTCATGGTGGAAATATGAAAGATCAGTGGGCATAGCTTGATGGTGAGGAGACAAAATATAATGGAGATGTGTGGGGCAGGCGAGCGAGGGTGGTTGGTGCCTGGAATGCAGGGCCAGGGGTGATGGTGGTGGGTGCAGGACCAATACTGGTGTTTATGGGCTTTTAGACAGGCACGTCATGGTCACGTGCAGGCAGATGAGATTAGTTTATCTTGGCATCATGTTTGGAACAGGCATTGTGGGCCAAAGGGCCTGCTCCAGTATTGTGCTGTGCTGCTCTGTGAGTGTGGAACTTTAGCACCAGAATGCTGAAGGAAGAATGGCAACTAAGAGTTGGAAGGAACTGCAGATGCTAGTTTAAACCGGAGATAGTTTGACTTCTCTAACTTCAAGTAACCCTTGCTTTCCCTCTCACTCCATCCCTCCCCCTTCCCAGTACTCCAACCAGTCTGACTGTCCCTGATTACATTTTATCTCTGTTTGGTTTGTTGTTACCTTCTCCTCGCTAACAACGATCTATTCTACATTTTCATTGATCTCCACCCCCTTTGATGTCTCGTTCTCACACCTTATACTTTCTTATCTCTGTATCTCCCCCTCCCCTGACTCTCAATCTGAAGAAGGGTCTCAACCCGAAACATCACCCATTCCTTCTCTCCAGAAATGCAGCCTGTCCCACTGAGATACTCCAGCATTTTATCATATCATATCATATATATACAGCCGGAAACAGGCCTTTTCGGCCCTCCAAGTCCGTGCCGCCCAGTGATCCCCGTACATTAACACTCTCCTACACCCACTAGGGACAATTTTTACATTTACCCAGCCAATTAACCTACATACCTGTACGTCTTTGGAGTACGTCTTTTGTGTCTATCAGTGGCGACTAAGACCCTGGTGTGTTAAAAGGAACAGGGAAATCAACAAGTGATGTGGCAAATTGGATGCATCAGGACTTCCAAATAGTCGCACCGTGAAATAATAGAGGTTTATTGCACCAAAGAATCATTTCCTCATAGGTCTGTGAGCTTCAATTTTAACAGTTTTTTCTGTTGATAGACCATAGAACTTGGAACATAGCACAGGAACCGACCTTTCAACCCACAATCTCACAGCTGAATATGATTCCAAGTTAAACTAATCTCTTCAGCCTGCACATGATCCATATCCCTCCATGCCCTGCATATCCGCGTGCCTATCTAAAAGCCACTTAAATGCTGCTATTTTATCGACATGCCCTCCACCGAGAATTTCGAACTATGAGTTCGGTATTGAAACCAATGTCCAAATCTTGTGACATTGTAAAGTCAAATTGCAGTTTTTACACAATAATATTGGAAATGCATTTTTACCATTGTTTAAGTTTCTGACAGATCTTTGTAATGCAATGTTGTAATAAAAGGCCCACCCTTTTATTGGTGGTTCAGCGATAAAGTTGCTGCCTCACAGCACCAGGGACCTGGGTTTGATCCTGACGACGCGTACTGTCTGTACAGAGTTTGTACGTTTTCCCCATGACCTCCGTGGGTTTTCTCAGAGATCTTCGGTTTCCGCACACACTCCAAAGCCGCACAATTTTGTGGATAATTGGCATGGTTTAAATGTAATTGGTCACCAGTATGTGCAGGATAGTGTCAATGTGCGGGGATCGCTGGTCGGTGTGGGCTCAGTGGGTCGAAGGGCCTGTTTCTCTGCTGTATCTCTACAATTAAAAAGTAAAACTAAAACAATCTTCTCTCTTTCAGGATATTAAAAATATTCTTGGCCGGTAAGTGCATTATTGTCCATATTTGGCTGACAATTATATATTCTGTAATGCAACCCATTCCACCTGTAGTCCTTTGCATTTTTGGATACGGATTGCAGGCAAAGTGAATGAATACTTGGGTTCATTGGAGCAAAAAACTTTAGGGGCTGGAAATCCAGAACAAAGACAGGAGACACACGGAAATGCAGATGCTGAAATCTTGAGCAAAACACAGGGTGGTGGAGGAACTCAGCGGCATCTGTAGATGAAATGGACAGGCGACATTTCAGGTCGGGACCCTTCTTCATACTGATTGTAGTAGCAGGGAGAAAGCTGAGAAGGAGTGGTGGGCGGGACAAAGCCTGGTGAGTGATAGGTAGATACAGTTTGGGCGGGGGTTTTATTGGCAGTGGAATAAGTGACACAGGCTGGAGATAAAAAGGCAACAAACATGTGTCAGATAAGAAGAGAGGATGAAAGGAGGGATGTAGATGGAAGGGGACATGGTAAGATACATAGAACAGACAGCACAAGAACAGGCATTTCAGCCCACAATGTGTACGCCATACATGATGCTAAGACAAACCATTATCTGCTTGCACATACTTTTTTGAGGATGTAACAAGTAGATTGGATAAGGGAGAGCCAGTGGATATCGTGCATCTCGACTTTCAAAAAACCTTTGGCATGTTCCCACACAAGAGATTAGTGTGCAAAATTAGAGGCCGTGGTATTGGGGGTAGGATATTGATATGGATAGAGAACTGCTTGGCAGACAGGAAGGAAAGAGTAGGAATTACCAGGTCCTTTTCAGAATGGCAGGCAGTGACTTGTGGGGTGCTGCAAGGCTCGGTGCTGGGACCCCAGTTATTTACAATATATATTAACGATTTAGATGTGGGAATTAAATGTAACATCTGCAAGTTTGTGGATGACACGAAGCTGGGTGGCAGTGTGAGCTGCGAGGAAGATGTTATGAGGCTGCAGGATAAGTTGGGTAGGTTGGATAAGTGGGCAGATGCATGGCAGATGTAGTATAATGAGGATAAATGTGAAGTTATCCACTTTGGTGGCAAGAACAGGAAGGCAAATTATTATCTGAATGGTGTCAGATTAGGAAGAGACTTGGGTATGCTTGTACATCAGTCACTGAAAGTAAGCATGCAGGTACAGCAGGCAGTGAAGGAAGTTAATGGCATGTTGGTCTTCTTTGCGAGAGGATTTGAGTTTAGGAGCAAGGAGGTCCTGCTGCAGTTGTACAGGGTCCTGGTGAGACCGCACCTGGAGTATTGTGTGCAATTTTCGTCTCCTAATTTGAGGAAGGACATTATTGCTATTGAGGGAGTGCAGCGTAGGTTCACCAGGTTAATTCCCCGGGATGGCGGGACTGACATATGTTGAAAGAATTGGTCGACTGGGCTTCTATTCACTGGAATTTAGAAGGATGAGAATGGATCTTATACAAACATTTCCATTTCTTAGAGGATTGGACAGGCTAGATGCAGAGAAATATTTCCCGGTGTTGGGGGAATCCAGAACGAGGAGTCACAGTTTAAGAATATGGGGTCGGCCATTTAGGACTGAGATGAGGAAAATCTTTATCACCCAGAGAGTTGTGAATCTATGGCATTCTCTGCCACAGAAGCCAGTGGAGGCCAATTCGCTGGATGTTTTCATGGAAACAAACATACAGTCGATAGATAGAAAATAGGCGCAGGAGTAGGCCATTCAGCCCTTCGAGCAAGCTCCGCCATTGAATGTGATCATGGCTGATCATCCACAATCAGTACCCCGTTCCTCCCTTCTCCCCATATCCCTTGATTCCACTAGCCCTAAGAGCTCTATCTAATTCTGTTTTGAATGCATCCAGTGTATCGGCCTCCACTGCCTTCTAAGGCAGAGAATTTTCTTCACTGCCTGCGGTAGCTGCATGCTTACTTTCAGTGACTGATGTACTAGGACACCCAGGTATCGTTGCACCTCCCCTTTTCCTAATGTGAAGCCATTCAGATAATAATCTGCCGCCTTGTTCTTGCCACCAAAATGGAAACCTCACATTTATCCACATTAAAATGCATCTGCCCACTCACCCAACCTATCCAAGTCACCCTGCATCCTTAAAGCATCCTCTTCACAGTTCACACTGCCACCCAGCTTTGTGTCATTTGCAAATTTGCTAATGTTACTTTTAATTCCTTCATCTAAATCATTAATATATATTGTAAATAGTTATGGACCCAGCCTTGCGGCACCCCACTAGTCACACCCTGTCATTCTGAAAGGGATCTGTTAATTCCTACACTTTGTTTCCTGTCTGCCAACCAATTTTCTATCCAGGTCAATACCCAACCCCCATGTGCTCTAATTCTGCCCACTAAATTCCTGTGTGGGACCTTATCAATGACTTTCTGAAAACCAGATACACTACATCCACTGGCTCCCCCTTATCCATTTTACTTGTTACATCCTTAAATAATTCCAGAAGATTAGTCAAGCAGGCTTTCCCCTTCGTAAATCAATGCTGACTTGGACCGATCCTGTTACTGCTATCCAAATGTGCTGCTAATACATCTTTAATAATTGACTCGATCATCTTCCCCACCACCAGTGTCAGGCTAACTGGTGTATAATTCCCTGTTTTCTCTCTCCCTCCTTTCTTAAAATGTGGGATAACATTAGCTACTCTCCAATGCACAGGAACTGATCCAGAATCTATAGAACATTGGAAAATGATCACCAATGCGTCCACAATTTCTAGAGCCACCTCCTTGAGTACCCTGGGATGCAGCACCTCAGGCCCTGCGGAATAATCAGCCTTCAATCCCATCAGTCAACCCAACACCATTTCCTGACTAATGTGAATTTCCTTCAGTTCCTGTCACCCTAGATCCTCTGTCCCCTAGTACACCTGGGAGATTGTTTGTGTCTTCCTTAGTGAAGACAGAACCAAAGTACCTGTTCAACTCGTCTGCCATTTCCTTGTTCCCCATAATAAATTCACCTGCTTCTGTCTTCAAGGGACCCACATTTGTCTTAATTAATCTTTTCCTTTTCACATACCTAAAGAAGCTTTTACTATGCTCCTTTATATTCTTGGCTAGCTTACCTTCGTACTTCATCTTTTCTCCCGGTATTGGCTTTTTAGTTAACTTCTGTTGTTCTTTAAAAGTTACCCAATCTTCTGGCTTCCCGCTCATCTTTGCTATGTTATACGTCTTCTCTTTTAGTTTTCTCCTGTCCGTGACTTCCCTTGTCAGCCACGGTTGCCTCTTACTCCCCTTAGAATCTTTCCTCCTCGTTGGAATGAAATGATCCTGCATCTCCTGGATTACTCCCAGAAATTGCTGTTCCGCCGTCATCCCTGCGAGGGACCCTTTCCAGTCAACTTCGGCCAGCTCCTCCCTCATTCCTCCATAGTCCCCTTTGTTCAACTGCAAAACTGACACTTTTGATTTTAGCTTCTCCTTCTCCAATTGCAGATTAAAACTTATCATATTATGGTCACTACCTCCAAATGGTTCATTTAACTTGAGTTCCCTTAACAAATCCAGCTCATTGCACAACACTAATCCAGAATTGCCTTCTCCCTGGTAGGCTCCAGTACAAGCTGCTCAAAGATTCCATCTCGGAGGTACTCGACAAACTCCCTTTCCTGGGGTCCAGTACCAACCTGATTTTCCAAGTCTACCTGCATATTGAAATCTCCTATAACCACCGTAGCATTACCTTTGTTACATGCCAATTTTAACCCCTGATGCAACTTGCACCCGATATCAAGGCTACTGTTTGGGGGCTTGTAGATAACTCCCATTAGGGTATTTTTGCCCTTACAATTTCTCAATTCTACATTAACTCTACATCTTCTGATTCTATGTCACCCCTCGCAAAGTACTGAATTTCATTCTTTACCAACAGAGGTACCCCACCCCATCTGTCCACCTGTCTGTCTTTTTGATAGGATGTATAATCCTGAATATTCAGTTCCCAGCTCCGATCCTCTTCAGGCCTTGTCTCTGTAATTCCCACAACACCAGACATTAGCTACCAATCTCTAACTCAAGGGAGAGTTAGATTTAGCTCTTCAGGCTAATGGAATCAAGGGATATGGGGAAAATGCAGGAATGTGGTAATGATTTTGGATGATCAGCCATATATGGCGGTGCTGGCTTGAAGGGCCGAATGGCCTACTCCTGCACCTACTGTTCTTTGTTTCTATGTTTCACTAGTTCCACCTAAAGGCATGCTCTCTGCAGCCTTACAAACTTGCTTCCAGAATATGTTTATCCAGTTCCCTCAAAGACTACAGTGAAACATGTCTCCACCAATTCTGCATCCGTATGTTCCAGATTTGGACAACATGCCAGCAGTTTAGTTTAGAATGAAATGATGTCCATCAGAAGAACTGCCAAGGGACGTCCAAAAGGACATTCCTTGGCAGTTTAGAGATACAGTGTGGAAACAGGCCCTAAAGCCGGCACTGACCAGCGATCCTTGTACACTATCCAATACACTAGGGACAATTTACCATTTTTACCAAAGCCAAATAAACTATGAACCTGTATGTCTTCGGAGTGTGGGAGGAAACTGGAGATCCCAGAGAAAACCCACACAGGTCACGGGGAGAACGTAGAAACCTTATAGAGATAAGGACTCATAGTCGGGATTGATCCCGGGTCTCTGGCACTGTAAGGCAGAAACTCTACTGCTGTGTCTGGTATGGAAGTTAGAATCATTTTTCATTATGATGTTCTTAATACTCTTCCCCTATATTGCATACCCGTTGCATATAATCTTTTACCATTCCTCCAATGTGAAGAGTCCTTCAATATCAAATTTATCCAGACCCTTCATTACTTCACATAATCAATTACATTTCTCCTCAGCCTTCTCTTCTCCCAGCTTATGTAAGGGCTTCATTCTTCAGAAATGTCTGTAAGTCAATTATTCAGCAAGTCAGAAACAGTAATCTTCCATGGCCATCTCACAATATACTTGCTAAAGTTCTTTAGAATCATTGAATAATAACCCTAATTTTACCTGTGATCAAACAAATGGAATATACTTTGGATCCATTAGTTAATGAATACCATGAAAAATTCATTATTGGTGTGGCACAGTGGTATAGCGGTGGAGTTGCTGCCTTACAGCGCCAGAGACTCATGTTCGATCCTGACTATGGGTGCTTTCTGTATGGAGTTTGTACATTCTTCCTGTGACCATGTGGGTTTTCTCCAGGTGCTCCGGTTTCCTCCCACACTCCAAAGATGTACAGGTTTGTAATTGGCTTTGGTAAAATAGTAAATTATCCCAAGTGTGTAGGATAGTGTTAATGTGATCGGAGGGCGGCATGGACTTGTGGGCCGAAGGGCCTTTTTCCGCACTGTATCTTTAAAGTGCAAGGTGTATTGCTTTATTCTTATTTATTATTGCTGAGGATAGCACTATGGTGCAGCTGGTAAAGATGCTGCCTGGCAGCGCCAGAGACCTGTTTTGAACCTGACTTCGGATGCTGTTTGTGGAGAGCTTGTACTTTCTCTTGTGTAGGAAGGAACTGCAGATGCAAGTTCAAACCGAAGATAGACACAAAATGCTAGAGTAACTCAGCAGGACAGGCAGCATCTCTGGGGAGAAGGAATGGGTGCCGTTTCGGGTTGAGACCCTTCTTCAGGCAAATTGTCTAAAGAAGGGTCTCAGCCCAAAACGCCATGCATTCCTTCACTCCAGAGATGCAGGGTTAATTGGCCTCTGTTCATCGCCCCAAGGGTGTAAGGACTGGATGGGAGATTGGGATAACATGGAACGATTGTGAACGAGTGATCAATGGCTGGCATGGACTTGGTGGGCCAACAGGTTTGTTTCCGGACTATATCTCTATAATTATTCCTGGCTTAAAAAATCAGTCTTTCACTCGGTCATGCAATCGTTACCTGGGAAGCCCCTGAGGCTCCAGTCCTTCTAATCAATGTAACCAAAGCACTGTTATTGTACATCATTTCCACACCCTCTCCAATATCCTCACACTTAATTCCTCTAACACACACACAGTTCAGAAGGAATATCCATTACCTATGGAGAAGGTTAATAGCTGGTGGCTGTTAAGCTACCAGCAATGGATAATAAAAACCAATGTCTCATGTGCAAGGGATGCGATATGATACAATACGATAGAACTTTACTTATCCCAGGAGAGAAATTGGTCTGCCAGCAAAATACAACATAAAACACAAGATACATGAAGCATGGAATTTAAGTGCTGAGTGGAAAGTCCAATATTTGGGATGCAGTACGGGGAGTTCAATACTATCAGAAGTGCTGCCTTTTGGTTGAGGTCTCCATTTGCTTTCTGAGGTAGCCCTTGCAGAATACTATAAAAACCAACTGAGAATTCCTCCTTGGTCAATAACTATCCCCAATCAACACATAGAATAGCTTGATTTATATATTTCTTATATATGTTGTTCATATTTCCCTATGACCTAAGTCTTGGATAGTAGTCTCTGAAAAGTCAGAAGTTGAGGGCAGTGCTGACAAGTATATAAAGTGAGATCATAGATATGGTGTATCATTCTACTTTTGCATCTCAGCGATACTTTTTATTTCCAACACAGGTGTGAAAACATGCAGTTCCAAAGACCCGCCAGAGTTTCCATTGACCTCAGTCAAGATGATTTCAGTGGCCCCTTTCAGTTCAGTCTGTGGAAACGGATGCTGAAGTTAATTAATCCAGGTAAACTTATCTTCCAGTAGAGTCGAGGAATTATGGTGTTTGAAATATGGAAGAGATTTTGATAGAGGTGTGAGGAAAAATTGACACATTTGGTCCAGTCTGAAGAACGGTTTCGCCCTGAAACGTCACCTATTGCTTTTATCCAGAGATGCTGCCTGACCCACTGAGTTACTCCAGCTTCTTGTGTCTAAGTTCAGTGTAAATTAGCCCCTGCATGTCCTTCCTACACATTTGGGCCAGGCCAGCCCACAGGTTCAGTAGCGATACACCAGATATGTAACACGGCTGGTAATCCTGGGGCCTGAACTCACAGTTTAAAGAGTTCAGTACAGTGCAGGAGCAAACTCTTTGGCCCACAATGTCCATGCCGACAATGAAGCCAAGATAAACTAATCTCCCCTACCTGAAACCTATACCTCCATTCTCTGCATATCCATGCACCTCTCTAAAAGACACAATGGTGTCTGCCATCACCACCTCATCCAGCAACATGCTCCAGGCATCCTCTGTGTTAAAAAAACATGCCCCGTACATATTTTTTTAACTTCATCGCTCTCACCTTAAGGCCACCTCCTGTGGTGCACAACATTTTCACCCTGGGGAAAAAAAGGTTGTGAATGTCTACCTTATCTCTGCCTTCCATCAGTTTAAGCATTGCTGCTATCAGCTTCATATCACACGATGGAAACTGTGTCATTTAAATTCAATTCATAATTTGGAATTTGGAATTTCATAATTTCATAATTTGGAATTTTGGAATAATTTGGAATATCTGGCCTAGATTAAGATGACCATGAAAAATGCAATAGACAATAGGTGCAGGAGGAGGCCATTCGGCCCTTCGAGCCAGCACCACCATTCAATGTGATCATGGCTGATCATTCTCAATCAGTATCCCGTTCCTGCCTTCTCCCCATACCCCCTAACTCCGCTATCCTTAAGAGCTCTATCTAACTCTCTCTTGAATGCATTCAGAGAATTGGTCACCACTGCCTTCTGAGGCAGAGAATTCTACAGATTTACAACTCACTGACTGAAAAGGGGTTTCCTCATCTCCGTTCTAAATGGCCTACCCCTTATTCTTAAACCCCTGGTTCTGGACTTCACCCAACATTGGGAATATGTTTCCTGCCTCTAATGTGTCCAACCCCTTAATAATCTTATATGTTTCGATAAGATCCCCTCTCATCTTTCTAAATTCCAGTGTATACAAGCCTAGTCGCTCCAGTCTTTCAACATATGACAGTCCCGCCATTCTGGGAATTAACCTAGTAAACCTACGCTGCACGCCCTCAATAGCAAGTGTATCCTTCCTCAAATTTGGAGACCAAAACTGCACACAGTACTCCAGGTGCGGTCTCACTAGGGCCCTGTACAACTGCAGAAGGACCTCTTTGCTCCTATACTTAACTCCTCTTGTTATGAAGGCCAACATTCCATTGGCTTTCTTCACTGCCTGCTGTACTTGCATGCTTCCTTTCAGTGACTGATGCACTAGGACACCCAGATCTCATTGTGCGTCCCATTTTCCTAACTTGACAGCATTCAGATAGTAATCTGCCTTCATATTCTTACCACCAGAGTGGATAACCTCACACTTATCCACATTAAACTGCATCTGCCATGCATCCGGCCACTCACACAACCTGTCCAAGTCACCGTGCAACCACATAGCAACTTCCTCACAGTTCACACCGCCACCCAGCTTTGTATCATCTGCAAATTTGCTAATGGTACTTTTAATTCCTTCATCCAAGTCATTAATGTATATTGTAAATAGCTGCGGTCCCAGCACCGAGCCTTGCGGTACCCCACTAGTCACTGCCTGCCATTCTGCAAGGGACCGATTTATCCCCACACTTTGCTTTCTGTCTGCCAACCAATTTTCTATCCATGTCAGTAACCTACCCCCAATACCATGTGCTCTAATTTTGCCCACTAATCTCCTACCTGGGACCTTGTTGAAGGCTTTCTGAAAGTCAAGGTACACTATATCCACTGGCTCTCCCCTGTCAATTATCCTAGTTACATCCTCAGAGGTGCAGGTGAACCTCTGCCTTACCTGGAAAGACTGTTTGGGTCCTTGGATGGAGTCGAGGGGAGAGGTAAAGGGACAGGTGTTGCATCTCCTGCAGTTTCTGGGGAATGTACCTGGGGAGGGAGTGGTTTGGGTGGGAAGGAACGAACTGACCAGGGAGTTTTGGAGGGAACGGTCTCTGCAGAAAGCAGAAAGGGGTGGAGATGGGAAGATGTGGCCAGCGGTGGGATCCTGTTGGAGGTGGCAAAATGTTGGAGGATTATATGTTGTATGCGATGGCTGATGGGATGGAAGGCGAGGACAAGGGGGACACTGTCCTTGTTACGAATGGGGAGAGGGGGAGCAATGTGTCAAAATGTTTGATTGGCAAATCGTGTGAATTCACCATGCAGACTTTTTTCTCCTCTTCAGTCCCGATCAAACTGAAGCTGAATCCGAACACTGCGCATCCAAGACTCATCCTGTCCAGTGACCTGACAGCCATCAGACTCGGTGCTAAACAAATGGTCCCTGACAGACCAGAGCGATTTGTGCAGTGGCACGGTGTCCTGGCTTCTCAGGGCTTCAACACTGGGAGCCACTACTGGGAGGTAGAGGTCGGAAGGAACACTATGTGGAGTGTGGGAGTGGTAAAAGCATCGGTACCGAGGAAAGCGGAGTTCACACCGGAGCAGAAATCCGGAGCCTGGGTATTGTGGCGTCTGGGAGAGGAATATACCACTATGTCTTCACCACGTACTGCCCTCCCTGTTCCAGTCAAACCCCAGAGATTGGGCGTCTACCTGAACTATGAGGCTGGCCAGGTGACACTGTACAATGCCGATTACATGTCACATCTGTACACTTTCACGGACAAGTTCACCGAGAAACTCTATCCTTTCTTCTTAACGGGCTGCAACATTGATTCATTGCAAATAGTCCACTTGCATATATAGGTTTATTTGGTGAACGCGCGGTCAACCTTTATGAGGAGACACTTGAAACTGCCCTACTCCAGGGGTTATCAGTGTTAATCAGTGAGTCTGATAAGTCGTTCCAACAATGTCCCCACCTGTAAACTCCATCTTTAGATATCTAAGACCAAGTGGACCTGTTGGGGCCCAAATCTCTCATGCATTGGTGCAGCACCCTCTCCTCCCCCCCTCCCCCCTCCACCCCACCCCTCCCCCTCCCTCCCGAGGAGATAGATTTAAACTTTAAAATGTGAATAACTTTAAAAATATAACACCGATTTCAAAGAAACTTCTTCCATTAGCACCAAAGGGACGACGGTGAGTAAGGTGGGCCTAAAATTGTCACGCTATCGTGTAACGTTTTGGCTGTAGTTCAGGAACAAACAAACAAACGACAGTTTTAGTAAGTCGATGTCCCTATCTGCAAAAATTCCTGAGCCAAACATCTCTACCACATTCTGATGCGTTAAACTTGCCCTCACTACCCATCTTTTTGGCCAATTAACACTGAGCTTACCCATCTTCATTTATTCCTATTTTTCTCAACTTAAATATATACGAAATTCTGGAATGCTGATAAAAAATCAGCAAATCTACAGGTTTCTAAGCAAATTATAAGAAGATAATGTGAAGGAGACTTCACAGGCTAGTGAGAAGAGGCTTTGAAGCCAATTATAAAAAGTTAATGTGAAGAAGACTTTTAGAACGTTTGATATTGTGGTCACTATGTTCCAAAGCGTATGTGAACGGGTGATCACAAGTCGGCATGAACTCTATGGGCCGAAGGGCCTGTTTCCATGCTGTATCATTCAATTCAATAAATCACCTGCAACTTAAATACATTTTGTCCAAATGAATCACAGGCGGCACAGTGGCGCAGTGGTAGAGTTGCTGCTTTACAGCGCCAGAGAGCCAAGTTCAATCCTGACTACGGGTGCTGTCTGTACGGAGTTTGTACACTCTCCCCATGACCGCATGGATGCTCCAGTTTCCTACCAGATCTCAATGACATGCAGGGTTGTAAGTTGGCCTCTAAATTGTCCCTTGTGTGTAGGATAGAACTAGTGTATGGTTGATCGTGATCGGTATGGATTGTTTACACGCTGTATCTCTAAACTAAATGAAACATCACATTTCTCCATATTTCATTTGTAAATTCTGAGTTCATTCTGATAACCTACCAAATGTCCACTTTAAACTGGCTACAAAATCCTCCTCATAGGTTAGCATATTAGTTTCAAAGGAAGGCTTTGAAATTTGACATGAGCAAATAAATCTACAAATTAATTTCTCCCTTGCGTTTGCTCATGTTATCAAATTTGGTGAATGTGATACAAAATTAACTGAAAATCTTGCCAAGTGACTATTTCATTTGTCATTCAAAAAACCTATGTCTGCATGTGAAGGAACTATACATCAATTGAACGTAAACTATGAACAGATTTATCAATAACTGCATAATATTAGTTGCATTCGTCGCTTTCAAGTTTGGTAACAATCATTTTATAATACAATCAATTCAAAATATATGCCTCTTTAGAACTGCCTGTTCCATTTCAGTTAATTTTAATTGATAATTGCTTGCAAAAATTAGTTGTTTCTTCTTTACCATAATTTAACTGTACATAACATTTATAAATAATCGATTCTTCACATCCATAACCCAAAGTAAATGTTGATTCATTTCACATCTGTTACCGCGCAAATAAAGGTCAACAAGGCTGCATGTTTTAAGCTAATTAAATAGTTACTATGCAAACCTATTTTTCTTTTATTTTCTTTCGACAGCTTAAATTTCTGTCCTTTTTTTCAAAATTATAGTTCATGTGTTAAGATATTTCTCCTGGTTTGATGTTAAATTCAAAATCAGATGCTGATTACAGAATATACAAATGAATGGACAGAAATGTGTGATGCTGCACAGTGGTGCAGGTGGTGGAGCCTCTGCCTCCCAGTGCCAGAGACCCAGGATCAACCCTGACCTCGGGTGCTGACTGTGTGGAGGTTGCACGTTCACCCTGTGACTGTGTGGGTTTCCTCCGGTTTCTTCAAGTATTCTAAAGACATGCAGTTCGTAGATAATAAAATGGCCCTTATTGTGTAGGGTATGGATACGAAGGGGAGATAACATAGAAGTGGTGTAACTGGCGGTTGGCATGGACACAGTGGGCTAAAGGGGCTGTTTCCATGATGCATCTGTCCAATAAATCAATCAACAGCCCACTTAGGTGAGCACTGTGATTGGTGAAAAACAAGGAGTATATTGCAGTTACTTCAATTCATTAACTCTGCTGATGTGGAGACCTGCTCCTCATTCTCCATAAGCAGAGGGTCAAGAGTCAAGACATTGTCATACCTGTGTGTTCCAGATAGGACAATGAAATTATTTCTTGCAGCAGCACAACAGAATATGTAAACATAGTACACTGTAAGCAATGTAATAAACGAGAGAGAAATAAAAAGTGCAGTGTGTGTAGATATACACATACTCACAAATACATACATATTTATACACGCACACACACGTACACACAAAAAAACTCCAATAATAGTGCTATAGTAACAATAATAGTCTCTGTACCAGCGCTTATTTGAGGTTGTAGTGTTTAATTCGAATGGCTGCAGGGAAGAGGCTGTTTCTGAAACTGGACGATGCAGTTTTCAGGCTCCTGTAACATCTTCCCGATGGCCAGGGGGTGAAATGAGTGTTTGGCCACTAACTGCCATTCACACTAAGCTTGAAATAAGGCATTCTCCCTGGAACAAACTTTGGGCAAGATGGAAATATTCCTGAACAATCAACCAGCTTCTTAGACTTAGTACATACTACACTACAGCACATGAACAGGCCCTTCAGCCTGCAATGTCTGTGACGACATGACGAAGCCGAAGAACTCGGAGAAAACCCATGCATGTCATGGGGAGAACGTACAAACTCCATACAGACAGCACCCGTAGTCGGGATCGAACCCGGGTATCTGGCGCTGCATTCACTATAAGGCAGCTATTCTACCGCTGCGCCACCGTGTCGCCTATTATTAAGATTTAGTTCGGGATATGCTGAGAACAGAAGATTTTAATTTTGGTGGTCATGCCCGTTGTTTGAAATGTACCTTATTTTATATGTGTATTTTGTGTACCTTTTTTGAGATGCTTGTGTGTATTTCACTAACTTAAATGCTTCCTGAGTCTAATATTATGCACGGATTATGCTATAACTCACCCAATATTCAGCACTACTTGAAGGAACATATGTACATAAATCGCAGAACGGTGTAAAAGCACTAGGGTGATAGTAGTGAGTGGTTTTACACTTCTCTGATAGCGAGGGCTTGCTTTAGTGCAAGGCGCTGAAATAGGGCAGAATTTAATATTCATTTATGGTCATTAAACAGAGAGTCCTTCGAGAGATCAGTACTCCACACTTTGTTGGGAATTGGGCAGGTGGTCCCAAATGTCAATTGGGAACACTTTGGGAACAATGACCACAATTCTGTATGTTTAAAGATGGTTATCGGAAAGGATAAGTGTAGTTTTTGAATTAAAGTCCTGAATTAAGAGGGAGCTGATTTCAGTTGAATCAGATATAACGGTGAATATAAATAGATCTATCCGAGGTTTTATGGGGAGCAAAGGAAGAGATTGCTAGAGCTGTTTCTCTGACAGGAGTATCAACGGAGTACTGCAAAGGGCAGTGGGAGCATTGTTGCATTAGTTACATAAATGGCTTGAATGTGAACGTTGGTGGACCTACTGGTGGCGCGGAAATTGGTGGCTACTGGATAGCGAAGGAGAGAGTATGGAAGGATAGAAAGGTGTGTGGATCAGCTGCTAAGTTGAGAGGACCACTGGCAGATAGAACTTTATCAGGACATAAGACAGCATCAATTTTGGGATGGACAAATAGAACAAATTGCGCCAATGACATGGGTAGAAAGGGCACTATTATAGAAGGTTGAAAACGCACACCTCCAGATTCAGGAACAGTTTCTACCCTGTTATCAGGCAGCGAATCATCCGAACACAACTGGAGAGCAGTCCTGAACAAAGATACTAGAGGAGCAAGATGAAGTGCAGTACGCAAAGGAGCGTGACATCCGCCATTTTAGTAAGCAAAACCCGCCTTTCGTGATGCCTCTCGCAGTGTAATCAGTGTTTTGGGGGAACAGTATGTGTGATGATACCATTAAAATGCAGAATATATCTCATCTATCAATTCACATATTTCTGTTATTTTTCTTTTAAAATGTTTCTGCAAGTTTCTGCCGACTAAAATGGCGCCATGACCTACTACGATTTTTAGGGTCGAGTGGTCTATCTTGCTCTGCTCTATTACCTTTGGTCCTGAACTACTATCTACGTCATTGGTGACCCTCAGACTATCTTTGATTGGTCTTTACTGGATTTACCTTGCACTAAACGTTGTTACCTTATCATGTATCTGTAAACTATAAATGGCTCGATTGTAATCATGTATTGTCTTTCCACTGACTGGTTAGCACACAACAAAAGCTTTTCACTCAACTTCGGTGCACGAGACAATAAACTAAACTGAGCTGAACAATGTTGTTTTGCTGGCACATGCTAAGGAAACAGGATAATGAAGTGATTTCTCACTGATTTGACGCCGATGGCACAAGGCAGACTGTATGGGTAGAAATGGGGAATAGCTGGAGTGTAATATGAGAAATGGCGCTGAATTAATTGTTTCAGATTACTGGAAAGGATGGGACCCGTGCAGGTCATTAAAGCAATCCCCCGTGTCCTCTGAGGAAGGTTCCCAAACTGCAGAGGGAAGGTATAACTGATTTACAAAGGTGCTGTGATCGCAGCAAACCTAATTTGAAAAAAAGATTAAAAGGGAAGAATAAGGACACGCATAGACAAATAGCACCACAAGTTGGCAGAACTCGAGTAAGAGAAGGGATACCGTGGTCAGAGGCGAACTCCAAATGGAGCATGAAGTCACAACAGGTATAGGTTGTATTTAACTGCCTTTAGTTCCAACTTCTGGACCAGCCATATTGAAACAGCTACCAAGAAAGCACACACACCAACGCATCTACTTCCATAGAAGGCCTAGGACGTTTGGCATGTCACCTACAACTCTCAACAACGTCTACAGATGCACCATGTAAAGCGTTTTATCAGGATGCTTCACAGCTTGGTCCGGTAACAGCTCCATCCAAGACCGCAAGAAATTGCAGCGAATTGTGGAGGCAGCCCAGACCATCACACAAACCAACCTCCCTCCCATTGACTCAATTTATACCTCACGCTGCCTCAGCAAGGGCTTTGTCCGGGTGATCCGGTTCCCTCCCATATCCGAAAGACGTGCGTATTTTAGGTTAATTGGCCTCTGGATAATGTGCAGGGAGTCGCTGCAAAAGTGGAAAAACAAAACTAGGGCCAACCACCGATTTCCCTCTCACGCTGACTACCCCTAATCAGTCCCTCTTTTTTCAACTGCCGTTCGATATTGTCTCTCGGAATCATTTCCGATAACTTTCTGACCACCTACGTAGAGCACTGGCCGTTAGTTCCAAGGTTTTACCTGATAGACCCTCTAGAATAAATGCACAACTTCCCAATATTCTGGTATTTCACCTGTGGCTGGGAACCGCTGGGGTGTAAGCTTCCCAAGCGATATATGAGATGTTATTCCGCTAATTTGCTTGTTACCTCACTCTGACAGTGGAAGAGCCCCGGGACAGAAAGGGTGTATGGGAATGGGAAGTGGAGTTAGTGTTTGGAGATCGCGGACTGATTGCAAGTTTCCAAGGCCGACTGGTTGCAAGTTTTCTTGAGAGAGAGAGAGAGAGAGAGAGAGAGAGAGAGAGAGAGAGAGAGAGAGAGAGAGAGAGAGAGAGAGAGAGAGAGAGAGAGAGAGGGGGAGAGAGAGAGAGAGGGAGAGAGAGAGAGAGAGAGAGAGAGAGAGAGAGAGAGAGAGAGAGAGAGAGAGAGAGAGAGAGAGAGAGAGAGAGAGAGAGAGAGAGAGAGGGAGAGAGAGAGAGGGAGAGGGAGAGAGAGGGAGAGGGAGAGAGAGGGAGAGGGAGGGAGAGGGAGGGAGAGGGAGGGAGAGGGAGAGGGAGAGAGAGAGAGAGAGAGAGAGAGAGAGAGAGAGAGAGAGAGAGAGAGAGAGAGAGAGAGAGAGAGAGAGAGAGAGAGAGAGAGAGGTTGTGTTTGTTTATGTATGTGCACATGTAGATTTGTCTTTGTATGTGTGAGCATATGTTCATATAGTCATGTTCGCATGTGTTTGTCTGTCTACATTCCAGTTCGTGTATCTGTCAGTGGGTATTTATGTGCAGATTCGTGTCAGTGTGTATGTTGTAATTTCATGGGGTTGTGTGTGTGGATTCGTGTTGTGAGTGTGTGTGTGTGTGCGCATGTGCTCATGTGCCTGATGCTCAGGCACCGGACAGTGCAAGACTTTAAGTCCACGGCCCCGCGGTGAGGCTCAAAGTTCACGAGGTTAATTCCCGGGGTGGCGAGACTGTCATATGTTGAAGGAATGGAGCGACTGGGCTTTTATTAACTGGAATTTCGAAAGATGAGAGGGGATCTTTTAGAAACATAGAAGATTATTAAGGGGTTGGACACGTTAGAGGCAGGAAACATGTTCCCGATGTGGGGGAGTCCAGAACCAGGGGTCACATTTTACGAATAAAGGGTAGGCCATTTAGAACGGAGATGAGGAAAACCTTTTTCATCCAGAGAGTTGTGAATCTGTGGAATTCTCTGCCACAGACGGCAGTGGAGGCCAATTCTCTGGATGCTTTCATGAGAGAGTTAGATAGATCTCTTAAAGATAGCTGAGTCAAGGGATATGGGGGAGAAGGCAGGAACGGGGTACTGACTGTGGATGATCAGCCATGATCACATTGAATGGTGGTGCTGGCTCGAAGGGCCGAATGGCCTACTCCTGCATCTATTGTCTATTGTCTATTGTCTAAACGCAGGCAGGTGGGAATAATGTAGCTGGGACATGTTGGCAGGTGTGGGCAAGTTGGGCCGAAGGACCTGTATCACTCTACGACTCTATGACTCTCTAGTCCTCAGCCTGCTCGTGTTCCATGTACCTTTATTTCCTCCATACCGATGTGCCTATCTCATGTACTGCACTGTTCTATGTTCTATGCTCCTGGAAGGATGGGACGCGCTGCCGAGGGTGGTGGTGGAAGCACATTCGATGGTGGTCATCATTACAAATACCACAAACAGCAGAGGTCCCAGCTTCGTTCGCTCTGGTACTACACTTGTCACAGAGTTCCAGCCAGAAAATCTACATTCCAACATAGCCCTCTGCCTCTTCCCCATAAGACGGTTCCGAATCCATACGACCAGGTCATCTTGAATCCTGTACACCCTAATCGCCTGGATCAAAGCGGTGCTGACTAACCTTAATTAGCCTATTCTCGTTCAAATAAGAGTAATTCCGGTCTCGAAGAATGCCCTCCAATAGCTTCTTTGCCATTGATGAGAAGCTCAATGGATAATAGTTCCCTTGGTTTTCACTAGGTATTTCTTCCGCACCACCACATCTCGATCATAAACTGTCTTATCATATTTGTATTATCTACACTTGTATTATCTACGCTTGCTAAACTTGAGGGCGTGCAGCGTAGGTTTACTAGGTTAATTCCCGGAATGGCGGGACTGTCATATGTTGAAAGACTGGAGCGACTAGGCTTGTATGCACTGGAATTTAGAAGGATGAGAGGGGATCTTATCGAAACATATAAGATTATTAAGGGGTTGGACACGTTAGAGGCAGGAAACATGTTCACAATGTTGGGGGAGTCCAGAACAAGGGGCCACAGTTTAAGAATAAGGGGTAGGCCATTGAGAACGGAGATGAGGAAAAACGTTTTCAGTCAGAGAGTTGTGAATCTGTGGAATTCTCTGCCTCAGAAGGCAGTGGAGGCCAATTCTGAATGCATTCAAGAGAGAGCTAGATAGAGCTCTTTAGGATAGCGGAGTCAGGGGGTATGGGGAGAAGGCAGGAACGGGATACTGATTGAGATTGATCAGCCATGATCACACATTGAATGGCGGTGCTGGCTTGAAGGGCCGAATGGCCTCCTCCTGCACCTATTGTCTATTGTCTATCCTCCAAGTCCTTCTCCCGGGTGAATACAGATGAAAAGTACTGCTTTATTTCCTCACCTACATTATCCGATTCGACGCATAAATCCCTCCTTGATCTTTAAATGTTCCCACCTCCCCCCCCCCCACCCCACCCCCCCTCCCCCCCCACCCCACCCCCCCCCCCTCCCCCCCCCCCTCCCCCCCCCCCCCCCCATTCCCTTAGTTCTAACGGACGTGTAAGAAATCATGGGACGTTCCTTAATCTACCTGGCGATACATTTCATGCCCCTTCTGGCCGCTCTAATTGTCCGCTTGTGTTTCCGACTCGCTTTATATTCCTGCAAAGCCGCGTCTGATGCCTCCTTCTTAAACCTGACAATTTTCCTTCGTGAGCTTTTACAACACCATTCGTCAACCACTGACACTTTCAATTGCCATCCTTATCTCTCAACCTCAGTGGCATAATCTAAGGAACAATGCCTCAATTAAGTACTTCCCCCCAACATCCAGACCTGTCCCTATTCAAAACACTCTTCCGCACTTTCCCTGCACATCTTCTTTAACGTTTAAACTTAACCACTACTCACCCAAGAACGGATTACCAGTCACGTGATTCGAAAATAACTAAGGTAGGTTTACAGACCCATGATTTTATTACAATCCAATTTTTTCTCTCAAAATATCGATGTCGATGCAAAGATTAATCAATTTTAATCGTTCTATTTCACTAGAGCGTACATTTAAACCGAGAAATATAACACACAGGATCGCAGGTTAATGTTGCAGCTCCCTGTTGTAGAGAACCGTTAGCTACCCAGAGCAACGCGGAGCAGGACACAACGGCCGTGTTATCCGGACATCCACAGTAAATGCACCAACAATGAATTTCGGATGGGTACAAATTCCAGAGATCAAAAGAGAGAAAGTGTGAAAGAAGCTAAGGATACAGGAGGCGTAAAAATATAGAGCCAGAGGAAGAAATATAGATGGAAAGGTGCAGGAAGGAACTGCGGATGCCGGTTTACATAGACGTTGGACACAAAATGCTGGAGAAACTCAGCGGGAAAGGCAGCGTCTCTGGAGAGAAGAGATGGGTGACGTTTCGGGTCGAGACCCTTCTTCAGACTAAACGTCAGGGGAGAGGGACACACAGAGATAAGGAGGTGTAAGGAGTGAGAATGAGACATCAAAGGGGATGCAGCACAAAGAAAATGTAGAACAGATCATTGTTAGCTGGGAGAAGGTGACAACAAAGTAAACGGAGATTATGTATTCGAGGACAGTCAGACTCGTGGGTAAAACGGGAAGGGGGAGGGATGGAGAGGGCACACGCTGGAGGGGGGGGGGGGGTGAATGCACATTCACGTAGTACACAACAAAGATGGCGGAAGCATGCAGGTTGATACTGAAGTTGTGGATCATATGGATTTGGGGCAAAAAGGATGTGCCGGATATTGATGTTAGAAGAACAAATAAGTCACGCATGAACTCGCCTTGAACAGGTGTTGCGAGCGCGCTACATGGGAAATATATCGGGGCTAGCAAGTTACAATAATTTGGACATTGGGATAACATTTTATTCCACGAAGAGTCTTGCCCAACATGCCCGCTCTGGATGGAACCAAATTCACCGAATCATCATGTGAGATAATAGATTGATGGGCTGCGTCATATCCCACCTCCAGTTCTAGGCAACGGGCGCGCCGGTGTCATGAGTTTAACAATAATACTCGTTAAATGTGTAAATGCGTTCTTCACCTCCTGTCTAAATTTCCTCTGTGTCATCCCGTAGATCCACGTGTTGGCGCTGGAGCTGACGTGCATGAGCAAGACCCCAACGTCATTGGCGATGTAAGATGGGCTTGAGTGATCCCCGCCCACGAAGTTCACAGTGACCCTAGTGCAGATGAAAGTTACAGCTACCGTTGTCCAAAGCAGTATGAAGGCGCCCGACACGGTGAACAGTAAAACGATGGATTTCCGCCGATTCTCCGCCTCCGTGTCCTTGCTATCCACTGCCTTCAGGCGACGACGGACTCTGTTGGCCGCTATGATGTTCCTGACCGTCAGTCCGTTGAACAATAGGATTATTAGGAAGGGTAGGAAGGGGAGAGAGATGCTACACATCCACGAAAAAACCAACCACCAATCGGAAATGAAGTAGGCGCGTTTGGGTCGGCACCCCCATTTCACACTATCCACGGTGATGCGTGGCACGTACATGAAGTTAAAGGGGATGTACTTCAAGCAGCTCAGCGCGCACAAGGACACAATGACCGTGACGGCCGTCCGATCCGTACAATAGGTGAGTCTCAGCTTCGGGCAGCAAATGCTGACAAAACGGTCAAAGGTGAAGGACATGGTTAACCAGGCAGAATAGTCCAGAGTAACGACCCGCAGGTATATATTGGAAGGACAAATTGCGCTGAGGGAGAGGAAGGAGTTGGGGATATAATACATGTAGATTTTCCGAATTAACACGTGAACGATGAGAACGAGGAGGTTGGAGATTGCCATCGCCACCATGTACCGCGTGATTCCTTTCGAGAGCCCGCACTTACCCCGGTAGAGGATAGCAGCCGTCAGCACGTTCGCTGGGGGAAGCGCAAAGTACAGTGAAATTAATATTTAAATGGAACCACCGATGTAATAGAACTAAAGTTACGATTGAATGTTGCGCAGCGCGACAGCCCTCAACGATGCGAATCACAAGAACCACTTAGAGGAATAACACGAGGCTCCTTTTGGAGCATATTATCACATGCATTCAAAAGCACTTTATGCCGGCGAATAGTTGCATTAAAAATTCATTATTAAAAATAACATTTGCCTTTCGTAAATCCCCAAAACCTCGTGGACTTCTGAACCCTCAACTCTGTTTCTTTGCACGACAACAAATGAAACAAAACTTTATTGAGGAAACACGCATAAAGTCAGGTGGTACTTGACAAAAGTTCGATGTCAAACCAAGAGCTCTTGGCGCTCCTTCTCAATTTCTTGCACCGCGCAGCGATTCCTATTTTGGTTTGGCAACGAATCAAAAAGAAAAGCAAAGGGGAAACTATAAGATCTGAAATTGGACCAATTAGTTCTGAGAACACTCGGCCATGCTGGCTGCATCTAATCGGGGAAAACAGATTTAACACTTCAGTGTTTTATGATGCAGGGAATGGGACGATCTGAGCGAGAACAAAGTGGTGCATGCTGGGACCAATAACAGGGGAGGTTGAATATACCGAGGGTAAATATGTTGGGTAGGTGAGGGTGAAAATTTAGTATTGGCGGATGAACAGCCTGAGAGGAAAGTAGATAAAAGGAGGAGATGATGAACATCATAATTCTCCTCGTTTTATTTACCCGTTCAGGCCGATTAAAATCAGTTCAGCCTCAGTCAGCCCCCACCACCATCCATTGCGTACAAGTTAAACTGCAAACAATGTAATGTGGGAGACAAAAAGAAGTGCAGGTTCTGAAATCACAGGTAGGGCACAAGATGCTCTTGTAAGTCAACAGGTGAAGCTACTTCCACGAAAGAAGTAGAAAGGCTAAGTTTCGAATTTGTCCAACACAAAGTGCTGGAATAACACAGCGGGCCGACGATAGTGTAGAATTGTACCGCTCGAGGCCACGCTTATCCTTGTCCTCCGGAGATGCTGCGTGACCCTTTGCATTCGGCATTTTGCTTTCCAGTGTAATGTTCCACGCCTCATACCAAGCCCCTCGTTAAGCTTGTCTCCTGCAATCTCTGTGTCGTCATCCTGCCCACAGACCCGAGATCCCAATTCTCCTTCAATGCTGCATTCTTCAGAAACTCATCAAATTAATTATCACAACATCATGTGCTCTTTAAACTCGAGTTTGCGTTTTCATTCCTCCTTTAAAAACGCCGCATAAAATCCCCGTGATGTCCACGCTTTGGACATCTGTCCACATATCTCCTATTCTATTCCCTATCTACGCATTTATACCCGCTGACGCCCATGCACGGCGGATGAAGGTGCACTTTCCGTGTTGATCGCACATCAGATTACTGTAAAGTGCCGGAGAGGATGGAACAGGCTGCCAGAGTACTCACGGTTCGTCAGGATGAAGCATTAAACAATCTCATCACAGCTTACCAGGGATACCAAACGCAGCCAGGATCGGATAGGTAATTTCATTGACGTACAGAATTGGGGCCCGTTCCATCTGATTGCCCCAGTGAAGTTCGGGAACACAATGGAGCGATAGCGCAGTTCGGATGTTCTTTAATACTCCCACCAACTCCCCAGTGGGGACGGGAGAATGACGGAACCCCAATATTAGTCACACTCTCTTGAACAAACACGTTTCTTTCCGTGTGTGTGTGTGCGCGTGCGTGGGTGTGTGTGTGTGAGAGTGAGCGAGTGTGTGTGCGTGTGTATGTGTGTGTGTGAGAGTGAGCGAGTGTGCGTGTGTGTGCGTGTGTGTGTGTGTGTGTAGATTCGTGTATATGTATGATCGTGGGGTGTAGTGCGCGCGCGTGCGTGAGTATCTGTGTGTGTGTGGGCATATGTTTGTGTGTGCGTGTGTGTAGATTCGTACATGTGTATGGTTGTGCGTTCATCAATTCCTGCATTGATAAGTAATAGAAGTAAATTAGGCAATTCGGCACAAGGAGCCTATTCCGCCATTCAGTCACGACTCACCTATCTTTTTGTCACAACCTCATTATCCAGCTTTCTCCCCATAACGTTTCCACCCTTGTTAATCAAACATCTGTCATTCTCCGCCTTACAAATACCCGATGACTTGGCCTCCACAGCCGTCTGATGGAGTTATATTTTTAGGCCACCCAATTATATGCAGGCAGATCGTGGAAAGATGTAGAACAAAAGTGTTATTGTAATTGGTCATTTCCACTTTTCCAATTTTGACTAGAACTCACTTGAAGAGTGAGTTTCTGATTGAACTGAAATGGTTAGATGCCTCTGGGAAGTTTCTTGAAACAATGCGTGTAGTCAAACTCGGGATGGGGCAGCACTAAAACATATTGGGAATGCGTCCGATCAGGTGATTTTTGAAACGTTTCGCATTTTGAGGACAATGATCATAGTTCAATAAGTTCTAGAGATATTATACGCTTTGTCAATAAAAGGAAGTGTATGCAAAGTTAAGAAACTGGTATCAGGTGAATATAATGAAGGGGGAAAGAAACGGAAACGAACAACGGGGGCGCTAAAAGAGGCCATGAAAGGTTCTTGGCAATTGGGAGTAAGGGGAAGCCCATGGCATTTTATGCATATATTATAAGCAAAAAAATGAGAGCATTCATTGTTCATAATATAGGGTTGTAGGCTTTTCTCTTTACTATTTCTCACTGGAGCTCTTCTGTGTACAGGCCCTGATGTAAATGCTGTGTATTTCCATTGCTTTATATTTGCATCTGGTAAATTCAGACCCGTGAGTTCAGGCACAGCCTGTGAGGCGGGGGCAAGATATTGTACTGTAGGAGAACACCAGGCATCAATTCGGGCTCAGCGTTGAGGTAGCTGTCTCTGAAGGCTGGAAGCGAGCAATGAAGTGGACAGAGCTACACGCAGTCCACGCAGTCAGCTACACGCAGTAAGGGGAAATGTAGACACAAAGAACTGCAGACGCTGGAAATTTGAGCGAAACGCCAAATGGTTTATTAATACATCGGCTAGGAAGAATCTGCGAAGGATGTGGGTGGGTGAAGTTTCTCGTCCCTTTTCCGTCAGGTTCAGCATATTATCCGCCAATCCACCCAGTTCCTATTGAAGAAAAACCTCGCAGGTCGGTAAAGTGAAATATTTTGTGGATCTTCCGCTCTCCGATCCACCTGCCTTAAACTTCAATGATCCGCGAATATGAACACCAAAACCGCTCTCAATGTCCACCACATGTTCGCTGCATCTTGGCTCGCTGCGGGTGTAGTTCTGATCTCCCAACCTACCCATTGGGATGCCTGCAATTTGTTAAATCTTCACTTTCTCTCCAGATGTAACATCCTGATTGTCTTTCCCTTTGCACTACCTGTTGCATTAGTCTATGGTTTGGTTGTTCTCATGAATGGCACGACTTAACTGCAGAGCCCGCGAACGAAGTATCTGGTGACAATAATAAACCGACGCCGATACCAATCTCTCTGCTAGGACTGTGTGCTGTACTGCAACATGAATATTGTTGTCGAGTAATCTCCGCAATGACGGTCAATGCGCCAACAACAGGGAAACTCGTCAAAAATGCCCCTCTGAGTGGAAGTGTCAAAGACTAGAGGACACAGCTTCAATGTGTGCGAGTGGTAAATGTAGGCGTGCGGGGACAGTTACACAGCGCATGTTAAATCGCTGGAACGCTGTCAAAAGTGGTGGGAAAGCACAAGACGATAATGACATTTAAAAGGTTTCTGGATAAGCACATGTATGTGCTGGGAATGGAGTAGAATGGATTGTTTATAGACAAAAGAGATTGGCTTGACATGGTTGACATGGTTGACAGATATTTTGGTCCGAAAACCATGTTACTGTCGCGTAGTGCTCTATGTTCTATATTTAGCAGTTTTAAAACACTGAAACCGAACCACTAACAGTTCTTCTGACATTGCAGTCCATTTGCAATTGCCCACCCGCCGGTCATAAAAGCAATTGGCGTAGAATTGGCCACTCGGCCGTTCAAACCTATCCTGTCATTGAATTTGCTCATTCCTGATCTACTCTGGCCACGTGTCCCATTATATACCAGTTCCCAATTGCTTTCAATGCCTTGATCGTTACCAAGCTTCACCTTAAATATCATTGACGGGCGATGCCCCCTCTTCCCGCACCTGTAACTGAACAGGATAAAGGGAGCACTGAGGACTTCCCGTTTACGATACGAAACGATACGAAGGAACATTGTTCATCCCCGGAGGGAACTTGATTTGCCAACAGTTATAATACACAACAAGGTACACGAAAAACTTGAAATGAAAATTTAATTAAACATGAAGAGAAAAGAAAAAGACAAGCGATTTTTGGCTGGCTGCAGTGTTATAAACAATAGACAATAGACATTAGATGCAAGAGTAGGCCATTCGGCCCTTCGAGCCAGCACCACCATTCAATGTGATCATTCTCAATCAGTACCCCGGTCTTGCCTTCTCCCCATACCCCCTGACACCGCTATCCTTAAGAGCTCTATCTAGCTCTCTCTTGAATGCATTCAGAGAATTAGCCTCCACTGCCTTCTGAGGCGCAGAATTCCACAGATTTCCAACTCTATGACTGAAAACGTTTTTCCTCATCTCAGTTCTAAATGGCCTACCTCTTATTCTAAAACTGTGGCCCCTGGTTCTAGACTCCCCCAAAATTGGGAACATGTTTCCAGCCTCTAACGTTTCCAACCCCTTAATAATCTTATATATTTCGATAAGATCCCCTCTCATCCTTCTAAGTTCCAGTGTATACAAGCCTAGTCGCTCCAGTCTTTCAACATATGACAGTCCCGCCATTTCGGGAATTAACGCAGTAAACCTACGCTGCACGGCCTCAATAACAAGAATATCCTTCCTCAAATGTGGAGACCAAAACTGCACACAGTACTCCAGGTGCGGTCTCACTAGGGCCCTGTACAACTGCAGAAGGACCTCTTTGCTCCTATACTCAATTCCTCTCGTTATGAAGGCCAACCTTCCATTGGCTTTCTTCACTGCCTGCTGTACCTGCATGCTTGCTTTCAGTGACTGATGCACTAGAACACCCAGATCTCGTGTTAACAGCGCTTTCACGGGAACGATGGACCAAACAAACAATCAAACAAACAAACAAACAAGCAAAAGCAGGCTTATCCGCTGGGAAGAGGATTCTAAAACTAGAGTGCCGCCCCCCTTCCCCACACAGGGTCCCCCTTTTTTCTCCCACCCTCCCTCACGGCGGTCCACCCAACGCCGGATCCTCCAATGTTCTTCACGGCGGTCCTCCCACGTCGAGCCCTCCATTGTTCTTCACGGCGGCCCCACCACGGCGGTCCCCTCACCCCCCTCCCCCCTCGCCCCTCACGCTCATCGACGGCTGATCGCGGGTAGATCCCGAGGCCCCACCGTCGTCGAGGTTGCCGTTGCCGCTGAGGCTCCCGTTGCCGCCGAGGCTCACGCTGCCGCAGATGCCCCACCGCCGCCTAGTTCTCGTCTCACGGATAGAAGGCGCCTTGAATGGAGACACAAGTTACTCAGCGTAACTCCCAAGGCATTCAATTGATACCAGTTGCCAATACCTGACACGAATCCCCTTCTTTTCCTGACCAGGGCTGTCATATGAGGAAAGATTAATAAGACTAGGCTTGTATTCACTGGAGTTTAGAAGGATGAGAGGGGATCTTATAGAAACACATAAAATTATAAAAGGACTGGACAAGGTCGATGCAGGAAAAATGTTCCCAATGTTGGGGGGTCCAGAACCAGGGACACAGTCTTAGAATAAAGGGTGAGGCCATTTAAATCTGAGGTGAGAAGGAATGTTTTCACCCAGAGAGTTGTGAATCTGTAGAATTCTCTGCCACAGAGGGCAGTGGAGGACAAATCACTGGATGAATTTAAGAGAGAGTTAAATAGAGCTCTGGTGGCTACTGGACTCAAGGAACATGGGGAGAAGTTGGGCACAGGTTACTGATTGTGGATGATCAGGGATGATCACAATGAATGGTGGTGCTGGCTCGAAGGGCCCAATGGCCTCCCCTGCACCTATTTTCTATGTTTCTATGTTTCTATGAGAGGTTGTGTAGGCCGGGACTCTGTTCCTTCGAGCGCAAGAAGATTAGGGGTGATCTTATTGAGGTTTATAAAATAATGAGAGGAATAGATCAGGTAGATGTACAGAGTATCTTGCCCTGAGTAGGTGAATCGAGGACCAGAGGACGTAGGTTGAAGGTGAAGGGAAGTGATTTAATATGAATCTAAAGGATAACCTTTTCATACAACGGAAGGTGGATGTATGGAACAAGCTGCCGGAGGGGGTAGTTGAGGCTGGGACTATCCCAACATTTCAGAAACAGTTAGACAGTTACATCGACGGGACAGGTTTGGTGGTATATGAACCCAGTCGTCTGGCAAAAACAATTTGGCCCTTGTCAAAGTCGCTCACGTCTTTACTCCTGCCCATTTCTCCTGCATCCAACACATCACCTTCAAGAACTGACTGTTCACTTGCTGCCTAATATATTCCACCCCTTGACAGGTGCCATTGTAACAAGATAATCAATGCTATTCACTTCGCCTGTCATTGGTCCTAATGTTTTGGCTGATCGTTGTACGTTTTGCAACATACGAGGAATTTAATTTGCCGTACAGTCATCCCAATAACAAGCAACAGGACACGCAAAATACAGTTTAACATGAACATCCACCACAGTGACTCCTCCACATTCCTCACTGTGATGGAAGGCGAACAAAAGTTCAATATCTTCCCTTCTTTGTCCTCCAGCGGTCGGGGGCCTCTAACCTTCCGTTGACGGGACGATCTTGACTCCTGTAGCCGGCGGCTGGCCTTCCTCGTCGGGGCGATCAAGCTCCCGCATCAGAGGGGAATCTCAGCACCCCCGCGCCGGGCGATCTACCCCAGGTCGGGGCTTGTCGAACCTCGTGCGGCTTTTGGAGCTCCCGACCGGTCTCAACCCGAGACTGCGAACTCATCGAGTTAAGTCCGCAGGCCGCGGTTAAGTCTACGGCCCAGCGGTGAGGCTCAAAGTTCATGAGGTTAATTCCCGGGATGGCGGGACTATCATATGTTGAAAGAATGGAGCGACTGGACTTCTATTACCTGGAATTTAGAAGGATGAGAGGGCATCTTTTAGAAACATATAAGATTATTGAGGGATTGGACACGTTAGAGGCAGGAAACATGTTCCCGATGTGGGGGAATCCAGAACCAGGGGTCACAGTTTAAGAATAAGGGGTAGGCCATTTAGAACAGAGATGAGGAAAACCTTTTTCATCCAGAGAGTTGTGAATCTGTGGAATTCTCTGCCACAGACGGCAGTGGAGGCCAATTCTCTGGATGCTTTCATGAGAGAGTTAGATGTATCTCTTAAAGATAGCGGCGTCAAGGGATAAGGGAGAGAAGGCAGGAACGGGGGTGCTGATTGTGGATGATCAGCCATGATCACATTGAATGACGGTGATGGCTCGAAGGGCCGAATGGCCTACTCCTGCATCTATTGTCTATTGTCTATTGTCTAAACGCAGGCAGGTGGGAATAATGTAGCTGGGACATGTTGGCAGGTGTGGGCAAGTTGGGCCGAAGGACCTGTATCGCTCCACGACTCTATGACTCTCTAGTCCTCAGCCTGCTCGTGTTCCGTGTACCTTTATTTCCTCCATATCGATGTGCCTATCTCATGTACTGCTCTGTTCTATGTTCTATGCTCCTGGAAGGATGGGACGCGCTGCCGAGGGTGGTGGTGGAAGCACATTCGATGGTGGTCATCATTACAAATACCACAAACAGCAGAGGTCCCAGCTTCGTTCGCTGCAGTACTACACTTGTCACAGAGCTCCAGCCAGAAAATCTACATTCCAACATAGCCCTCTGCCTCTTCCCAATAAGACGGTTCCGAATCCATACGACCAGGTCATCTTGAATCCTGTACACCTTAATCGCCTGGATGAAAGCGGTGCTGACTAACCTTAATTAGCCTATTCTCGTTCAAATAAGAGTAATTCCTGTCTCGAAGAATTCCCTCCAATAGCTTCTTTGCCATTGATGAGAAGCTCAACGGATAATAGTTCCCTTGGTTTCACTAGGTATTTCTTCCGCACCACCGCCTTCGCGATCATAAACTGTCTTATCATATTTGTATTCTCTGCACTTGCTATCCTCCAAGCTCTTCTCCTGCCTGAATACCGATGCAAAGTACTCATTTACTTCCTCGCCTACATTATCCGACTCGACGTATAAATCCCTCCTTGACCTTTGAATGTTCCCACCATCCCCTCCCAGCCATTCCCTTATTCTAACGGACGTGTAAGAAATCATGGGACGTTCCTTAATCTGCCTCGCGAGACATTTCATGCCCCTTCTGGCCGCTCTAATTGTCAGCTTGAGTTTCCGACGCACATTATGTTCCTGCAAAGGCTCGTCTGATGCCTCCTTCTTAAACCTGACAATCCTCCTCCGTGGCCTTTTACAACACCATTCGTCACCCACTGACCCTTTAAATTGCCATCCTTATCTCTCAACCTCAGTGGGAAATGCTGATCCTGCACTTTGATCATAAGGCGTGTTGATTTCGAAATATAATCTAAGGAACAATGCCTCAATTAAGTACTTTCCCCCAACATCCAGACCTGTCCCTATTCAAAACGCTCTTCCGCACTTTCCCCGCACATCTTCTTTAACGTTTAAACTTAACCACTACTGACCCATGAACGAATTACCTGTCACGTGATTCGAAAATAACTAAGGTAGGTTTACAGACACAGTGATTTTAATACAATGCAATTTTTTCTCTCAAAATATCGATATCCATGCAAAGATGAATCAATTTTAATCGTTCTATTTCACTAAAGCGTACATTTAAACCGAGGAATATAACACAAAGGATCGTAGGTTAATGTTGCAGCTCCCTGTTGTAGAGAACCGTTAGCTACCCAGAGCAGCGCGGAGCAGGACGCAACGGCCGTGTTATCCGGACACCCACAGTGAATGCACCAACAATGAATTTCGGATGGGTACAAATTCCAGAGATGAAAAGAAAGAAAGTGTGAAAGAAGGAGCGAAGGATACAGGAGGCGTAAAAATATGGAGCCAGAGGAAGAAATATAGGTGGAAAGGTGCAGGAAGGAACTGCGGATGGCGGTTTACATAGACGTTGGACACAAAATGCTGGAGAAACTCAGCGGGAAAGGCAGTGTCTCTGGAGAGAAGAGATGGGTGACGTTTCGGGTCGAGACCCTTCTTCAGACTAAACGTCAGTGGAGAGGGACACACAGAGATAAGGATGTGTAAGGGATGAGAATCAGACATCAAAGGGGATGCATCTCAAAGAAAATGTAGAATAGATCATTGTTAGCTAGGAGAAGGTGACAACAAATTAAACAGAGATTATGTAATCGAGGACAGTCAGACTCGTGGGTAAAACGGGAAGGGGGAGGGATGGAGAGGGCACACGCTGGAGGGGGGTGAATGCACGTTCACGTAGTAAACAACAAAGAGAGGGGGAAGCATGTAGGTTGATACTGAAGTTGTGGATCATATGGATTTGGGGCAAAAAGGATGTGCCGGATATTGATGTTAGAAGAACAAATAAGTCACGCATGAACTCGCCTTGAACAGGTGTTGCGAGCGCGCTACATGGGAAATATATCGGGGCTAGCAAGTTACAATAATTTGGACATTGGGATAACATTTTATTCCACGAAGTGTCCTGCCCAACATGCCTGCTCTAGATGGAACCAACTTCACCGAATCATCATGTGAGATAATAGATTGATGGGCTGCGTCATATCCCACCTCCAGTTCTAGGCAACTGGCGCGCCGGTAATACTCGTTAAATGTGTAAATGCGTTCTTCACCTCCTGTCTAAATTTCCTCTGTGTAATCCCGTAGATACACGTGTTGGCGCAGGAGCTGATGTGCATGAGCAAGACCCCAACGTCATAGGCGATGTAAGATGGGCTTGAGTGATCCCCGCTCACGAAGTTCACAGTGACCCGAGTGCAGATGAAAGTTACAGCGAGCGTTGTCCAAAGCAGTATGAAGGCGCCCGACACGGTGAACAGTAAAACGATGGACTTCCGCCGATTCTCCGCCTCCGTGTCCTTGCCATCCACTGCCTTCAGGCGACGACGGACTCTGTTGGCCGCTATGATGTTTTTGACCGTCAGTCCGTTGAACAATAGGATTATTAGGAAGGGTAGGAAGGGGAGAGAGATGCTGCACATCCACGTAAAAACCAACCACCAATCGGACATGAAGTAGCCGCGTTTGGGTCGGCACCCCCATTTCACACTATCCACGGTGAAGCGTGGCACGTACATGAAGTTAAAGGGGATGTACTTCAAGCAGCTCAGCGCGCACAAGGACACAATGACCGTGACGGCCGTCCGATCCGTACAATGGGTGAGTCTCAGCTTCGGGCAGCAAATGCTGACAAAACGGTCAAAGGTGAAGGACATGGTTAACCAGACGGAATAGTCCAGAGTAACGATCCGCAGGTATATATTGGAAGGACAAATTGCGCTGAGGGAGAGGAAGGAGTTGGGGATATAGTACATGTAGATTTTATGAATTAACACGTGAACGATGAGAACGAGGAGGTTGGAGATTGCCACCGCCACCATGTACCGGGTGATTCCTTTCGAGAGCCCGCACTTACCCCGGTACAGGATCGCAGCCGTCAGCACGTTCGCTGGGGGAAGATCAAAGTACAGTGAAATTAGTATTTAAATGGAACCACTGATGTAATGGAGCTAAAGTTACGATTGAATGTTGCGTAGCGCGACAGCCCTCAGCGAAGCGAATCACAAGAACCACATAGTGTTAGTAAGACGAGTCTCTTTCAATGCTCCATTCTTCAGAAACTCATCATATTAATTATCACAACATCATGTGCTCTTTAAACTCGAGTTTGCGTTTTCATTCCTCCTTTAAAAACACCGCATTAAATCCCCGTGATGTGCACTCTTTGGACATCTGTCCACATATCTCCTATTCCCTCCATTTATGGCCGCTGACGCCGATGCACTGCGTCTGAAGTTGCAATTTCTGTGTTGATCGCACATCAGATTACTGTAAAGTGCCGGAGAGGATGGAACAGGCTGTCAGAGTACTCACGGTTCGTCAGGAGGAAGCATTAAACAATCTCATCACAGCTTACCAGGGATACCAAACGCAGCCAGGATCGGATAGCTAATTTCATGGACGTATATAATTGGTGCCCGTTCCATCTGATTGTCCCAGTGAAGTTCAGGAACACAATGGAGCGATAGCGCAGTTCGGATGTTCTTTAATACTCCCACCAACTCCCCAGTGGGGACGGGAGAATGACGCAACCCCAATATTAGTCACACTCTCTTGAACAAACAAGTTTCTTTCCGCGCGCGCGCGTGTTTGGGTGTGTGTGAGAGTGAGCGAGTGTGCGTGTGTGTGCGTGTGTGTGTGTGTGTGTGTATTAGTGTGTTTGCGCGCGCCCGCGTGTGTATGTGTGTGTGTGAGAGTGAGCGAGTGTGCGTGTGCGTTTGTGTGTGTGTAGATTCGTGTACATGTATGATTGTGCGGTGTTGTGCGCGAGCGTGCGTGAGTATTTGTGAATGTGTGGGTATATGTTTGTGTGTGCGTGTGCGTAGATTCGTATATGTGTGTGGTTGTGCGTTCATCAATTCATGAATAAGTAAGTAATGGAAGTAAGTTAGGCAATTCAGCACAACTAATCTAGTCCGCCATTCAATCATGACTCGCCTATCTTTCGGTCACAACCTCGTTCTCCAGCTTTCTCCCCATAACGTTTTCACCATTACCAATCAAAAATCTGTGAATCTCAACATTAAAAATACCAGATGACTTGGCCTCCACAGCCGTCTGATGGAGTTATATTTTTAGGCCACCCAATTATATGCAGGAAGATCGTGAAAAGATGTAGAACAAAAGTGTTATTGTAATTAGTGATTTCCACTTTTCCAATTTTGACTGGAACTCACTTGAAGAGTGAGTTTCTGATAGAACTGAAATGGTTAGATGCCTCTGGGAAGTTTCTTGAAACAATGCGTGTATTCAAACTCGGGATGGGGCAGCACTAAAACTTATTGGGAATGCGTCCGATCAGGTGATCACATTTGAAAGGTTTCGCAATTTGAGGACAATGATCATAACTCAATAAGTTCTAGAGATAGTATACGCTTCGTCAATAAAAGGAAGCGTATGCAAAGTAAAGAAACTTGCATCAGGTGAATATAATGAAGGGGAGAAGAAACGGAAACAAACAACTGGGGGCGCTAAAAGAGGCCATGAAAGGTTCTTGGCAATTGGTAGTAAGGGGAAGCCCACGGCATTTTATGCATATATTATAAACAAAAAAATGGGAGCATTCATTGTTCATAATATAGGGTTTTCTCTTTACTATTTCTCACTGGAGCTCTTCTGTGTACAGGCCCTCATGTAAATGCTGTGTATTTCCATTGCTTTATATTTGCATCTGGTAAATTCAGACCCGTGAGTTCAGGCACAGTCTGTGAGGCGGGGGCAAGATATTGTACTGTAGGAGAGCACCTGGCTTCAATTCGGGCTCAGCGTCGAGGTAGCTGTCTCTGAAGGCTGGAAGCGAGCAATGAAGTGGACAGAGCTACACGCAGTCCACGCAGTCAGCTACACGCAGTAAGGGCAAATGTAGACACAAAGAACTGCAGACGCTGGAAATTTGAGCTAAACGCCAAATGTTGTATTAATACATCGGCTAGGAAGAATCTGCGAAGGATGTGGGTGGGTGAAGTTTCTCGTCCCTTTTCTGTCCGTTTCAGCATATTATTCGCCAATCCACCCAGTTCCTATTGAAGAATAACCTCGCAGGTCGTGGTTACAGGTTAAAGTGAAATGTTTTGTGGATCTTCCGCTCTCCGATCCACCTGCCTTAAACTTCAATGATCCGCGAATATGAACACCAAAACCGCGCTCAACGTCCACCACATGTTCGCTACATCTTGGCTCGCTGCGGGTGTAGTTCTGATCACCCAACCTACCCATTGGGATGCCTGCAATTTGTTAAATCTTCACTTTCTCTCCAGATGTAACATCCTTGAACCCTGGTTGTCTTTCTCTTTGCACTACCTGTTGCATTTGTCTATGGTTTGGTTGTTCTCATGAATGGCACGACTTAACTGCAGAGCCCGCGAACGAAGTATCTGTTGACAATAATAAACCGACGCCGATACCACTCTCTCTGCTAGGACTGTGTGCTGTACTGCAACATGAATATTGTTGTAGAGTAATCTCCGCAATGAAGGTCAATGCGGCTACAATAGGGAAATTCGTCAAAAATGCCCCTCTGAGTGGAAGTGTCAAAGACTAGAGGACACAGCTTCAATGTGTGCGAGTGGTAAATGGAGGCGTGCGGGGACAGTTACACAGCGCACGTTGAGTCGCTGGAACGCTGTCAAAAGTGGTGGGTGATCCCAAGATGATAATGACATTTAAAAGGCTTCTGGATAAGCACATGTATGTGCTGGGAATGGAGTAGAATGGATTGTTTATAGACAAAATAGATTGGTTTTTCTTGACATGGTTGACAGATATTTTGGTCCGAAAACCATGTGACTGTAGCGTAGTGCTCTATGTTCTATATTTAGCAGTTTAAAAACACTGAAACCGAACCACTAACAGTTCTGACATTGCAGTCCATTTTCAATTGCCCACCCGCCGGTCATAAAAGCAATTGGCGTAGAATTGGCTACTCGGCCGTTCAAACCTATCCTGTCATTGAATTTGCTCATTCCTGATCTACACTGGCCATGTGTCTCATTATATACCAGTTCCCAATTGCTATCAATGCCTTGATCGTTACCAGGCTTCACCTTAAATATCATTGACGGGCTCTGCCCCCTCTTCCCGCACCTGTAACTGAACAGGATAAAGGGAGCACTGAGGGTTTCCCGTTTACGATACGACACGATACGAAGGAACTTTGTTCATCCCCGGAGGGAACTTGATCTGCCAACAGTTATAATACACAACAAGGTACACGAAAAACTTGAAATAAAAATTTAATTAAACATGAAGAGAAAAGAAAAAGACAAGCGACTTTTGGCTGGCTGCCGTTATAAACAATAGACAATAGACAATAGGTGCAAGAGTAGGTCATTCGGCCCTTCGAGCCAGCACCACCATTCAATGTGATCATTCTCAATCAGTACCCCGGTCTTGCCTTCTCCCCATACCCCCTGACTCCGCTATCCTTAACAGCTCCATTTTGCTCTCTCTTGAATGCATTCAGAGAATTGGCCTCCACTGCCTTCTGAGGCGCACAATTCCACAGATTTCTAACTCTATGACTGAAATTATTTTTCCTCATCTCAGTTCGAAATGGCCTACACCTTATTCTTAAACTGTGGCCCCTGGTTCTGGACTCCCCCAACATTGGGAACACGTTTCCTGCCTCTAACGTTTCCAACCCCTTAACAATCTTATATATTTCGGTAAGATCCCCTCTCATCCTTCTAAGTTCCAGTGTATACAAGCCTAGTCGCTCCAGTCTTTCAACATATGACAGTCCCGCCATTTCGGGAATTAACCCAGTAAACCTACGCTGCAAGCCCTCAATACCAAGAATATCCTTCCTCAAATGTGGAGACCAAAACTGCACACAGTACTCCAGGTGCGGTCTCACTACGGCCCTGTACAACTGCAGAAGGACCTCTTTGCTCCTATACTCAACTCCTCTCGTTATGAAGGCCAACCTTCCATTGGCTTTCTTCACTGCCTGCTGTACCTGCATGCTTCCTTTCAGTGCCTGATGCACTAGGATATCCAGATCTCGTGTTAACAGCGCTTTCAAGGGAACGACCGACCAAACATACAAACAAACAAACAAACAGACAAACAAACAAGCAAAAGCAGGCTTATCCCCTGGGAAGAGGATTCTAAAACTAGAGTCCCGCCCCCCCCTTCCCCACACAGCGTCCCCCTTTTTTCTCCCACCCTCCCTCACGGCGTTGCACCCAACGCCGGATTCTTCAATGTTCTTCACGGCGGTCCCCTCCCCCCCTATCGCCCCTCACGTTCATCGACGGCTGATCGCGGGTCGATCCCGAGGCTCCACCGTCGCCGAGGTTGCCGCTGCCGCTGAGGCTCCCGTTGCCGCCGAGGCTCACGCTGCCGCAGATGGCCCACCGCCGTCTAGTTCTCGTCTCACGGTTAGAAGACGCCTTGAATGGAGACACAAGTTACTGCAGATGCCGGAACGTTGAACAAAACACAAACTGCTGGTAGAACTCAACGGGGCAGGCCGCATCTGTGGAGTGAATGGTCAGGTGACGATTCGGGTCGGCGCCCTTCTCCAGACAGCGTATTTCACGGGTCTGTGGACGCAGGCACCCCCCTATTTACAGTTTCCGGCTGTATATATATGATATGATATGATATTTAGTCCGCTAAGTTGACAAACAGATCTTTTTTTAAATAATGTTTTTATTAACCGCTTTTCCTGTTGGCATTCATTGCTTCGTATGATCCCGCCATCATAGCTGGTACCGGAAATTTAATTTCGCTTACTTCTGATGGAGGGTTATTATTCGGTCCTCTTCGGATCGTTCACCTTGTTGTGGTGAAGAGGCTTGCGTGCCCCCATAATTCAGAGAGCGATGCCGTCGGAAGCACTAGCTTCTGGTAGGGCCACCCATGGCGGTACGGTCGAGGATGAGGGTCCAGACAAAGAACGATCCAATCTACAAGACCTCAACGGCGGACCAGGCGGATGAAGGCTGCAACAGATCTATCAGCTCCAATCGTCTTGGTTCCGTTCCCATTGTAATTAGTGGATTGCTTTGTGAAGGACCGTGTGCTTCTTGGAGTGCAACATCAAGTACACGTTAAACAAACGCACGCACAGACGTCTACGTTCTGTGAGCAGCACACCATTTCACTCAAGACTTTCGGGGATCGGGGAAAGGCGACAGGAGCAGGCTACGTGATCGCTGAAAGTTCCCAGTCAACAACGGGAAGCGGTGAATACTTGACTCAATCGCTCAACTTTGGACAGAAGCAGGAAAGTTGTTCGCCAGCAGTATTCATGTCTGAGCAGCCCTATTTAGGATCCACTCTGCTCACCCTGAACTGGGAAGGGGTTGAAAAAGGTGCCCTAAAAATAGTTTGCTTCGCCTCGTCCTGTCTGGAAAGCCGTGTCCAGAGGTATCACCATCATGCGGTCCAAAACCATCAAGAAGTGAAACTATGAAACATGGAACCTGGAACATACAAACTCTTATGGACAACCTAAACTCAGACTGACCAGAGAGAAGAACCACCTTTGTTGCTCGGGAACTCCACAAATTCAGCTTTGACATCGTTACTCTGAGTGAGACACACAGAGCTGGAGAATGACAACTAAAGGAAGAACAAGGTCAATACACGTTGTTTCTGTAAAGGTTTTGATCCTGAACAACCGAGGATCCACGGAGTGGGTTTTACCATCGGAAACAGCCAACTTCAGAAGCTGACAGAGCAACCACTGGGGATCAATGAACGTCTCATGACTCTGCGAATCCAGCTCGTCAAGAACCAATACACCACCATGATCAGCGCCTATGCTACAACTCTGGACACTGAAGACGAAGTAAAGGAGAACTTCTCTGCCCTACCTGACGACGTCCTTTCCTCTGTTCCCAACGACGACAAGTTCATTCTCTTAGGAGACTTCAATGCCAGCGTCGGGAAAGATCATAAGCTCTGGACGGGAACAATGGGCAAGGAAGGAGTTCGCAAGGTCAAGGCCAATGGAACATTCCTCCTCGCCAAATGTGCAAAACACAACCTGGTGCTTACAAACACCTTATTTCGCCAGAAAAACAGGCACAAAGTCTCCTGGCAGCATCCACGTTCTAAACACTGGCACCTCATCGACTACATCATCCTACGATCCCCTGACCGACAAGGTGTACTGAATAGTCTCATCTGGTCCAAGGTGAGAATGAAGATTCGGCCCAAAAGGAAATATCAAAACCAGAACACTATTAAGAAATTTAATGTTGGCGTCCTTCAAGACATCAACCATGTACAGAAGAACCAACAAAAACTTCAAGAACAACTGCCCCAACAAATCCCACCATCCATCGGAGAACACTGGAATCTATTGAAGAACGATATCATCGCCTCCTGCAAGGAACCAATTGGGTTCAAGTAAAAAAAAGCACCAGGATTGGTTCGACGATAATGACAAACGACTCCAACAATTCATTGGTGAAAAGAGAAAAGCTTTCATCGCCTTACAAAATGAGCAACAGTAGGCTACCAAAAGGAAGTGCTATCAGGACTGCGAGGCTGCAGTCCAGAAAAGCAACCGAAACCTGAAAAAACAATGGTGCAGTGAGAAAGCTCAGGAAATCCAACAACGAGCAGACGCCAATGACACTCTAGGCTTTTTCAATGCAACTAAAGCCATTTTCGCCTATCCACTCACGGTCAAGCCCCAAAAGCAAAGATGGGTCCATCATCCTGAAGAGCAATGCAGACATCGATTCTAGATGGAGGGAACACTTTGAAGATCTTCTGAATTAAACCGCCTCATATGACAGGAATGTGATTAACAACATTCCCTAGCAGCCCGCTGACGACTCCCTAAGCAGAATACCATCACTTGAAGAAATCAAGAAAGCCATCAAAACCTTGAAAAACTACAAGGCAGCTGGACTCGACGGAATACCTGCCGAGGTCTTTATAATTTTTTTTAATTTTTATATATTTTTTTACAATAGGTGCAGGAGTAGGCCATTCAGCCCTTCGAGCCAGCACCGCCATTCAATGCGATCATGGCTGATCACTCTCAATCAGTACCCCGTTCCTGCCTTCTCCCCATACCCCCTCACTCCGCTATCCTTAAGAGCTCTATCCAGCTCTCTCTTGAAAGCATCCAACGAACTGGCCTCCACTGCCTTCTGAGGCAGAGAATTCCACACCTTCACCACTCTCTGACTGAAAAAGTTCTTCCTCATCTCCGTTCTAAATGGTCTAACCCTTATTCTTAAACTGTGGCCCCTTGTTCTGGACTCCCCCAACATTGGGAACATGTTTCCTGCCTCTAATGTGTCCAAACCCTAATTATCTTATATGTTTCAATAAGATCCCCCCTCATCCTTCTAAATTCCAGTGTATACAAGCCCAATCGCTCCAGCCTTTCAACATACGACAGTCCCGCCATTCCGGGAATTAACCTAGTGAACCTACGCTGCACGCCCTCCATAGCAAGAATATCCTTCCTCAAATTTGGAGACCAAAACTGCACACAGTACTCCATGTGCGGTCTCACCAGGGCCCGGTACAACTGTAGAAGGACCTCTTTGCTCCTATACTCAACTCCTCTTGTTATGAAGGCCAACATTCCATTGGCTTTCTTCACTGCCTGCTGTACCTGCATGCTTCCTTTCATTGACTGATGCACTAGGACACCCAGATCTCGTTGAACTCCCCCTCCTCCTAACTTGACACCATTCAGATAATAATCTGCCTTTCTATTCTTACTTCCAAAGTGAATAACCTCACACTTATCTACATTAAACTGCATCTGCCATGTATCCGCCCACTCACACAACCTGTCCAAGTCACCCTGCAGCCTTATTGCATCTTCCTCACAATTCACACTACCCCCAGTTTAGTATCATCTGCAAATTTGCTAATGGTACTTTTAATCCCTTCGTCTAAGTCATTAATGTATATTGTAAATAGCTGGGGTCCCAGCACCGAACCTTACGGTACCCCACTGGTCACTGCCTGCCATTCCGAAAGGGCCCCATTTATCCCCACTCTTTGCTTTCTGTCTGTCAACCAATTTTCTATCCATGTCAGTACCCTACCCCCAACATCATGTGCCCTAATTTTGCCCACTAATCTCCTATGAGGGACCTTGTCGAAGGCTTTCTGAAAGTCGAGGTACACCACATCCACTGACTCTCCCCTGTCAATTTTCCTAGTTACATCCTCAAAAAAATCCAGTAGATTTGTCAAGCATGATTTCCCCTTCGTAAATCCATGCTGACTCGGAATGATCCCGTTACTGCTATCCAAATGCTCAGCAATTTCGTCTTTTATAATTGACTCCAGCATCTTCCCCACCACTGATGTCAGACTAACTGGTCTATAATTACCCGTTTTCTCTCTCCCTCCTTTCTTAAAAAGTGGGATAACATTTGCTATCCTCCAATCCACAGGAACTGATCCTGAATCTATAGAACATTGAAAAATGATCTCCAATGCTTCCACTATTTCTAGAGCCACCTCCTTAAGTACCCTGGGATGCAGACCATCAGGCCCTGGGGATTTATCAGCCTTCAGTCCCATCAGTCTACCCAAAACCATTTCCTGCCTAATGTGGATTTCCTTCAGTTCCTCCATCACCCTAGGTTCTCCGGACCCTAGAACATTTGGGAGATTGTGTGTATCTTCCTCAGTGAAGACAGATCCAAAGTAACGGTTTAACTCGTCTGCCATTTCTTTGTTCCCCATAATAAATCCCCTGTTTCTGTCTTCAAGGGACCCACATTTGCCTTGACTATTTTTTTCCTCTTCACGTACCTAAAAAAACGTTTGCTATCCTCCTTTATATTATTGGCTAGTTTACCCTCGTACCTCATCTTTTCTCCCCGTATTGGAGGTAACCTGCTCCATTACCAACAGCATCAACTTCCCATCAAGATCTGGATAAATGAAGACGTACCAGGAGACTTTAGAGACTCGGCAATCGTTACCATCTATAAAAGGAAAGGCTTAGCCGAGAAGATCCTTCCGGAGACACAAGCCGGTTTTAGACCATCACGTGGAACAGCCGACATGATCTTCAGAATGCGTCAACGACAAGAACAATGTCGTGAACAATTTCAACCTTTGTGCATGGCATTGTGTGGGAAAATAACTGCAGATGCTAGTACAAATCAAAGGTTACTCCCGCATTTTGTGATACCTTCGATTTGTACATGGCATTCATCAACCTCACTAAGGCCTTTGACTCGGTATCAAGGGAACTCTTATGGGACTTCCTATCCACCTACAGATGTCCTGAAAAGTACATTCGAATCCTGAGGCTCCTCCAGGATGACATGCTTGCCACAGTAATGGCCAGCAACAGCAAGCGTGAGCCATTTCAAGTCAGATCAGGAGTGAAACAGAGATGCACGATTGCCACAACACTGTTCACCATCTTCATTGCGACAACCATCCACACCATCAAGGATGACCTACCCCCAGGAATCGAAATCGTCTACGGAACAGGTGGCAGACATTTCAATCATGCCCGTATCAAGTCCAAGACTAAGGCATCTACGAGCTCCCTCATCGAGTTCCAATACGCAGACAAAAACAGTGTTGCAGCTCTCTCGGAAAATCATCTGCAACAGATCCTGACTGCCTTTAACGATGCACACACGAAACTTGGACTTACCATCAACTCCAAGAAGACTCAGGTTATCGACCAATCTTCACCAACTGAGACAAATCGGAAAGAACCGTCAATTCAACTTGGTGAAACAACCCTGAAAAATGTGGATCACTTTCTGTACCTTGGAAGTCACCTCCTCCAATGTCGAACTTGATAATGAGATCCTGCATCGTCTTAAGTGTGCTAGAACAGCTTTTGGACGTCTTCCAACGAAAGTCTTTCAAAATCGTGACAGACACCAAAATGTTTGTGCACAAAGCAGTGGTGGTTCCACCGCTCCTGTATGCATCAGAAACCTGGACAACATACCGCCGCCTTCTGAAACCATTTTAAACGTTCCATGAATGATGTATTCGAAGCAGCTTAAATACCAGCTGGGAAGACAGAAGAACCAACGTCAGCTTGCTGAATGAAGCAAAAACATCAAGCATTGACGCCTTCGTCATCAAGAACCACCTAAGACGGAGCGGACATGTTATTCGGCTGGAAGTCGAGCGTCCACCAAAGCAAACCTTTCACTCCCAGCTTAAAGAAGGCAAACGTAAAAGAGGCAGACAAAAGAAGAGATTCAAAGACGCCTTAAAAGCCACCAGGAAGAGATGTGAAATCGCCATCGACAATTGGGAAACAAATGCCAAAGACAGGAAACTGGTGAACCATCATCCAAAAAGGAATAACGACAACCAAAGCCCGATCTGACATCTGGAATTACCTGTCCTGAATGCCAAAGAACTTTCAACGCCAGGATTGGGCTCATAAGCCACATGAGAGTTCACTAAAAACAACGGAACGTCGACCATCCTCGACCCTGAGGGATAGCCACGACGACGACGATTACCCCGTTGAACCAATTGTTTTCCCTTCATGTCTTCAACAATCCTCTTAGTATTTCCAATCGTTCTTGCCTTTTAATTCATAATTTGCGCGTTTGAACTCAATCTATGGCACAGTGGTACAACTGATAGAGTAGCTTCCTCGTAACACCGGAGATCCGGGTTCGATCACAACCGCGGATGGTGTCTGTGTTCAGTTTGAATGTTCTCGGTGTGACCGCGTGGGTTTCCTGTGCTTTCAGGGTTTCTCCCATATCCCGAAGACTTGAGGCCTTGGAGGTTAATTGGCTTTTGTAGCTCATGTGTATGGAATGCATGTGGAAGTGGGATAACATAGCACTAGTGTAAACGGGTAAGCATGGACTCGGTGGGCCATGAGCCCGTTTCCATTCTGTATCCTTCAATAAATCAATCAATCTGTTACAGTTTATGTGAAGGGGAGAACGACAGATGCTGGTTTACACCGAAGATAGACGCAAAATACTGGACTGACTCAGCGGGACAGGCAGCATCTCCGAGTAGAAGGAATGGGTGACGAAGGTATGAAGAAGTGCCTCGGCCCGAATGTCACCCATTCCTTCTATCCAGAGATGCTGCCTGCCCCCTGTTACCCAGCGTTTATGTGAAACTATTTATCCGTCACAGAATAAGAGATCTAATGAGGAATATTCATGAAATCGTCGGCAGGACCTTAAAAGGATTATCAAAAGGTGACATGACATTTGAAGCCTTGCCCCCATTATGTGCTCTTCATGTTCTGGTTTCCTGCGTTCGTTCTTAAACATTAATCTTAGCGTTACAAATACGATTCGAACAAACATTTGCGATATGCCCCATTCCCCCCTACATTCATATATGGATTGCAATTCGGATTTCCCGTGTTGAAATACTCCAACTTCCACCAGGTTAATCGTCTGTGAACGAAGGGACTGTCGCCACAGTAGCAGCCCGTCACATTCCATTTTGGGCAGAGGGGCGGATCAGCAATGAGCCCACCCCCTCTTCTACAGTTTACATTGATTATACTCCACTGAGAGGTTGGTGAAATTACTTTTGTTTGTGTGCAAAGAAATATGTTTGTTAAAGAGCCTGTCACTAATGTCATTAACTCATCATGGCCCGATCCCTAGGGAGGGTTTCGGCGAGTATTAATGAGGATCCGAGCTGCTCCTTTTGTTCCACTGTGTCAGCCGAGAGTGCTGCTGAAATCTGCCGGAATGGGACGGGCTCCGCTTCTGTATGTGAAGGAGATCTCCTATCCGATACTGGCGGCGGTTGGAATCCCTGGTGAGGCCGGTCACACTGTACAACGTGTTGGTGCTTTGGCTCAACGATACCGAAGGTTCTATATTCTGCTATCGTTTTTATCAAATCCGTCCCCTTTCTGTTACTGCGTGGATTCGGCAGTCTTGCTGCCTCCGTCGTTCTGCATCGTTTCGTCTTCGCTTTCCCTTCTTTATAGGAATCTACGTCGTCCTCGAGTAAGCTTGTGAGAGATTGGAGCCTTTCTCTTAGCCTCGTTCACTCTCACTGGGCATAATGTCGCTGTCCGTATTCCGCAGGTTAGTTGTCTTCCCGCCAAATACATTGGTTTAAGCTCTTGACCCTTCGATCTCAGCGGCCTTGGGAACGGATTTGTTCCCGGTGCGGGTGTTTGATCCCATTGACCCGTGCCCAACACTTCCCCGTGCTGGGAATGTGAACACCGTCGCTCCTCTTACAGATTGGTATTCGGTAACAAACACAGCAGACAGGTCGACTCGATATTGTCACCTTCAAGTTCCCATTGTCATCACTTTCAACAACCGCTGTGTCCAACGGATTGCAGGAAACCAAGGGCAGACGTCGAACTGACCAATGCCATACAACACCGACCGCAGAACATAGAATATAAAGCATAATGTGTGTAGTGAGCATGATGGCGTTAAACACATGTACCTCATGCATATCCCTCTGTTCACCGCATATACATGTGCCTCTCTAAAAACATCCAGGCACCCACCACGTACTGTGCAAAACGCTTGCCCCCGAGTGCGGCGTAATTTAATGGAGATGCACGATGAATTGATATTTCACATAGAGCATGGTGGGTGCTTCGAACGTGTTGCCGAGGGCGGTGCACAGTGCTGATAGGGCAGAGGCTTTGAAGAGGCTTTTGGACAGTCATATTGATATGTAGGGACTGGACAATGTGAACGCAGGGGCGATTAGTCTAACGTGGCATCGATTTCGGCTCGGACACTCAGCGCCGTCGGGTCTGTTCCTGTGCTGTATAGTTCGATGTTCTATGTTGTTATCTGCAATGTTTCCTATCAAATTAGGTATTCGCTCTGCACGCAGTCTCTTTCCTTTCTATTGCACTTGGCGGCTGATTAAGTAGTAATTTCGCTGCACTTTGGTCTTTCCCCAGCGAACGTGATGACGGCTGCGATCCTATGCCGGGGAAAGTGCGGTCTCACCAGAGGAATCACCCGTTATATGGTGGCGATGGCAATCTCCGACCTGCTTGTGGTCATCCTTCACGTTTTGCTCAAAGAAATCTATATTCCCTACAACCCTACCTCCTTCCTGTCCCGCAACACGGTATGTCCTTCATATGTCTACCTGCGGATCCTAATCCTGGATAATTCCGTCTGGTTAACTGTGTCCTTCACCTTCGATCGTTTTGTCAGCATTTGCTGCCCGAAGCTGAGACTCACCTATTGCACTGGTAGGACGGCCACCCTGGTCATTGTGTCCTTGTGCGCGCTGAGCCTCTTAAAGTATATCCCCTTTCACTTCATGTACGAGCCACGTATCATCATTGACAACGTGAACTGGGGATGCCGCCCCAAATCCTCTTACTTCACTTCCAACTGGTGGGTATTCTTCTCTTGGATGTGTAACATCTCTCTATCCTTTCTCTCTTTCGTTCTAATCGTGTTTCTGAACGGGTTGACGGTCAGGAACATCGTAGCAGCCAACAGAGTCCGCCGGCGTCTGAAGTCACTGGATGGAAAGGACACAGAGGCGGAGAATCGGCGCAATGCTATCGTGTTGCTCTTCACTGTATCCGGCACCTACATATTACTCTGGACCACGGGACCGGTGACTTACATCTGTACCCGAATTACAATCAATTTTGTGGGCTCGGATCTCACGAGTCCCTCGAGCATCGCCAACGAAGTGGAATCTTACTCATTCGGGTCAGCTGCTGCGTCAACACCTCTATCTATGCAATGACCCAAAGCAAGTTTAGAAGGGAACTGAAGAACGGGGTTAAGTTATTAACTAGTTTTCTTATTAAACCCATGAAACTGGCGAAGCAGTGAGCCGAGATTTAGAACTCGCTTAAGTCTCCCCTGTTTTCTCCATTCCCTGGTCAAACCACATCATTTTGTGGAAGGGTACCAAACGGAATTGTCGCATTCTTTCCGCAGTTCCGGCCGCAGCGGTATCATTTACCAGACTTCATAGATGTTCCCCCCGATTATCCGTTAACGTGTTTAACCCGCCCCCACCCTTTGCTGACGGCTTCGCTTCTCCTCTCCCGTGGGACATGTCTTCTGCGACTCGACCAGTTCTTGTTGAAGGGTGAGCGGCGCTCGATTTGCCGTCCATTGGTTCATTGTGTGTCGCATTTGCAGGAAGGGAGTACAGCCTCTGCAGCCTCTGAAGAGGTTTACCAGAATGCTGCATGTTATAGAGAGAACTAGCTACAATTATGGGAGGCATAGATATAGATAGAGTAGACAGACCCTTGTTTCCAGGGTGGGAACTGACAACCGGGTGGCGCCAGCAATGGTTACCTCGCCAACAGTCTGTGTGTCCTTTCCTTTGTGTTTGAATAGAACGTGTTAAATGTATGTTTTTATTGTTCTTTAGCTCGTTTTATGTGGCGGGTGATGGGGGAGGGGTGTGGTGGTTGGGGGGAAACGTATTCTAATCTCTTACCTCGACGGATAAGCGATTTTCCCCGTATCGTATCTCCGTCCTAACTGCGGCCCAACATCGAGTAGTTGGCGGCCTTTGATGGAGACCGATTGTCAGAGCTCCACCGCGATGGCCTACCGACTTACCATCGCGTAACTCGCGATCCTTTGCCAGGGATCGACGTCGGAGCTCCAGCCGTGGGTGCATTCGGACTTAACATCACGGAGCCCGCGGGCACAGACCGACTTCGGGAACGCGGGAGTTTCGATCGCCCCGACGCGGGAGTTTCGACCGCCCCGACGCCGGAGTTTCGACCTCCGGCTGTGGGAGTTTCGACCGCCTCGACGCGGGAGTTTCGATCGCCCGGACGCAGGGGCTTCGACCTCCGGCTGTGCGAGTTTCGAAAACCCCGACGCCGGAATTTCGATCGCCCCGACGCGGGAGTTTCGACCTCCGGCTGTGGGAGTTTCGATCGCCCCGACGGATGGTTCGACTGCCCCGACCACGGCAGAATAAAGAGGAAGTAGATTGGACTTTATTTTGCCTTCCATCTCAGTGAGGAATGTGGGGAATCCGCT